>NW_010537067.1:47930-48435 GCF_000687285.1 Phaethon lepturus | reverse complement strand
CCTGATCTCCTTCTATGACCAGGTCACCTGCATGGTGGATGAGGGAAAGGCTGTGCATGTTGTTTACCTGGACTTCAGTAAAGCCTTTGACACTGTCTGCCACAGCATTCTCCTGGAGAAACTGGTGGCTTGTGGCTTAGACAGGTGTACTCTTTGCTGGGTAGAAAACTGGCTGGATGGCTGAGCCTTGAGAACTGTGGTGAATGGAGTTAAATCCAGATGGCGGCCGGTCACAAGTGGTGTTCCCCAGGGCTCAGTTCTGGGGTCGGTCTTGTTTATATCTTTATTGATGATCTGGATGCAGGGATTGGGTGCTCCCTCAGTAAATTTGCAAGATGACACCAAGTAGGGCGGGAGTGTTGATCTGCTGGAGGGCAGGAAGGCTCTGCAGAGGGATCTGGACAGGCTGGATTGATGGGCCAAGGTCAACTGTATGAGGTTTAACAAGGCCAAGTGCTGGGTCCTGCACTTGGGTCACAACAATCCCATGCAACGCTACAGGCTT
>NW_010537067.1:8835-47760 GCF_000687285.1 Phaethon lepturus | reverse complement strand
TGTCAGAAATAGTGTGGCCAGCAGGAGTAGGGAAGTGATTGTGCCCCTGTAGTTGGCACTGGTGAGGCCGCACCTCGAATATTATGTTCAGTTTTGGGCCTGTTACTACAAGAAGGACATTGAGGTCTGGAGCATGTCCAGAGAAGGGCGACGAAGCTGTTGAGGAGTCTGGAGAACAAGTCTTACGAGGAGTGGCTGACGGAACTGGGTTTGTTTAGTCTGGAGAAGTAGGAGGCTGAGGGGAGACTTTATCACTGTCTACAACCACCCAAAAGGAGTTTGTAATGAGGTGGGTGTTGTTCTCTTCTCCTGAGTAACTAACAATAGGATGAGAGGAAATGGCCCCAGGTTGCACCAGGGGAGGTTTAGATTGGGTATTAGGAAAAATTTCTTTCCTGAGAGAGTGGTCAAGCATTGGAACAGGCTGCCCAGGGAAGTTGGTGGAGTCACCATCACTGGAGGTGTTCAAAAAATGTGTAGATGTGGCACTTTGGGACATGTTTTAGTGGGCATGGTGGTGTTGGGTTGACAGTTGGACTTTATGATCGTAAAGGTCTTTTCCAACGTTAATGATTCTGTGATTCTATGATTTTTTTTGGTCACCTCTTTTTTTACTTTATGGTGATTGAATCTTTGAGCTTGGTTGAATCTCTTAAGTGTGCTTTTAAAATTTGTTCTCTTAGGCATGGAATTTTTTGGTGTTTAGTAAAACTGCTTTCGATTACTGGATTTAGTGCTGTCATGATATTTTTAATCTATACATTTTAAGAACAAATGTCAATATTACTAATGTGCTCTTAATGAAATTTGTCACCAAAATAATTGCTTCCTCTACTTAGAAGCGTATATAAAACATAAAATGGTTCTACTTTGTTTTTATGTGGAGGGAGAAAAAGCTATATAAAGCCTGACTCTGCAGTAAGCTCTACATTATGATCTTATGCCCGTTAGGGTCAAAAAGATAACCTACAGATGTCCAGATCTTGTCAGGGAGCTTATTGAAAGCTTTGGAGCTTTGCTTTCCACAGTCTCTCCCTTCTCTTCTGTGGAAAAAGTGCAACCTCCTGCAATGTGGACTTTCTTAGGTGATAAAGAGAATAGATTTTTGGAAGACCTTTGTTCAAGTCATAGAATCATAGAATAGTTTAGGTTGGAAGGGACCTTTAAAGGTCATCTAGTCCAACCTCCCTGCAATGAGCAGGGACATCTTCAACTAGAGCAGGTTGATCAGAGTCCCGTCCAACCTGACCTTGAATGTTTCCAGGGATGGGGCATCTACCACCTCTCTGGGCAACCTGTGCCAGGGTTTCACCACCCTCGTTGTGAAAAATGTCTTCCTTATATCGAGCCTAAATCCCTTAAAAACTTTAAAACTCTTTCAGTCTAAAACCATTACCCCTTGTCCTATCACAACAGGCTGTGCTAAAAAGTCTCTCTCCATCTTTCCTATAAGCCCACTTTAAGTACTGGAAGGCTGCAATAAGGTCTCCCCTGGAGCCTCCTCTTCTCCAGGCTGAACAACCCCAACTCTCTCAGCCTTTCTTCACAGGAGACGTATTCCATCCCTCTGATCTTATTGGCAGCAAGTTGTACACAAGAAATCCTCAATTAAATAGAGCATGGAAAACAAACAATAAATTTTATAACTTTTTTTTTGATATGGTGGATTTGCAAAATAGTATAAAAGCAGCTACTCATAAGTGGTGTCTAATTAGATGAACTCTTGTGACACCAAACAGCAATGTTCAGTGCAGCAAGTTTTCTGTTAAAATGTACATTTTCCTTTAAGCTTCCCAGACTCTTCTCTCCAAATGTTAGATTTCTTTAAACATTTTAGCTTGCCTCTAAAAGAGGAAGGCTTTTAGCTGAAGATTCTTGCTGGTAACAGTATTTTTTAGATTAAAAGCTGCCTTGATGATAACCCGAGACATTCATTTGACATTTGTTGAAGATTGGGGGAAGGAGAGTAGATTTATATGCCATGCCAAAATACAAGAAAGTTTGGAAATACCCATTACAAAACATTTACAAAAAAGTTTTGCGTGAATTGGAGCTTTGGAAGAGGCGATCATGTAGGTAGCAAATGCATCTGGGGTTGGTTAACACTCACTAGAAAGTGAAGTGGGTGCCTGTCTTTTCTGCAACAGGAGCATTCCCTGACAAGATCATCTCGGGTCTCACACGGGATTTGTGACTGGCAAACTTGATGCAAAAAGTCAGAACTTGGATTGCACCAAAAAAAAAAAAAAAGTGTTCCCCCTCATAGCTTGATGTATGCTGATTGGATGTATTTTTGCTTTCTGCAGTGATCATATCTGAAGAGACTGAGTAAAGCAACATAATGTTGGATTTATGAGCTGTATTTTTAAGCTACAGAAATTCAGAAACCACTGGGAGAGCTGATAAAAAGTGACGAACATATCCTTTGGAAAAGGAAATGGTTTCATAATTTTTCTTCTTTTGTCCTCAGTAACAAAAATGAAGACTGAACATGTAATTTTTTAGTATAGATACGTTTTTCAGTCTTTCTGCCCCATTTGCATTTGATACTCCTTAAACCTGTGCTTCTCTCCTGCATATTTCTATACATAATAACTTTGTAGCTATTTCCTGAAACCTAGTTAAGTGTTTGACCCAGCCACAAACTAAATGGCTCTGTATGACAAGTATCATGTTAAACAATAAACTGTTTGCAGTAATACTTTTCAGGCAAAATGCAAGATCTTTTTCTGTCACTCCAATAATACCAGTCATAATTGGTGACACAATTGATGTTAATGACAGGCATCTATTTATTTGGATTTAAGCAGTAAAAATGCTGACGTGTAGAAGAAATTTGAGCTTTACGTTACTGAATGGAAGAACACGGTTATATAAATATTTCTAAAATAAAATATTATTATTCTTAAAATAAAAGATGCAGAGGAAAAGAGTGTGATCTTAATTAAGGAAAGGCTTTATTTATTTATAAAAATGCTGCCCCTGTGTTATAGGAGCTAAGTGAGTCTTCAGGAGGTGTTTGGTTCGTATTGGTGAAAAATTCAGAACTCATCTATGTAGAGGCTGAAATGAATCCTCATTCCCTTTCTCTAAATGAAAACCAGTAAGTCAAGGCTATTGAAGGCCTTGACAGTATTGCTTAGAATCTCAAGGACACTTATTTTAAATTATTTTCTTACTATAAATAGTCCAGCTGTTTGATGAAACCCCTGAAATTAATTTGCTGTCTTTCCCTTTTTTTAATGAAACATTCAGTTTTTCATCCACCAGCAGCACAGGGGAGGTTTTATTTGTTTACTATAGTTATTTGTACCATTGTCACTGTTTTCTTCTTTTCTCTTGCACAGCCGTTCTTGCAGAGTTTATCAAGCCAGATGTGGAATGCTTGGAGTTGTTTGCTCGCAGCCTACAGCCTGGCTGGACCAGCTGGGGAAATGAGGTTTTGAAGTTTCAGCACATTGATTATTTCACGCCGCTTCTGCATGAATGAAAACTGAGTTGGGTCTTGTAGCTTAATTCTGAAGTTCTGCACCTTCCCAGCAGGCTCTCAAACTTGCCTTTAGTACTGATGGTGCACTCAGAAGGTAACAGAAAAAAAAACAGTTGTACTTCAGCTGAAATTATTGAAGTGACAGGATATCTCTTTAATGGTGTCTCCATTTGTACGAGCTGGTTCTTTATGTTGATGATCTTGAGATATTTAAATATTGATGTTAGAGTGTAAGTCCATCCCTGTTTTATTCCAACCTCAAGAAAAGGTATTTTAAAGTATTCTCACTGTAGCTATCAAATCTGAGCATCGTAAGTGCCACAGTGTTGCACTTGTAGTTTTTAAAGAATGGTAATGTATTATTTTTAAAGAGTGGCAATGGAAGTAAACAGTTCTGAATTATATGTTTCCTTAAAGAAGCTTGTTTTTTGCAAAACAGTGGATTTTGAACTAAAATAATTATGAAGGCAGTGTATCCTCCTACATGTTTGTATCTGTCTACCTCAGAGGAAATAAAAGGAGCTGCACTTGTGTTAATTGGCAAATGTATTGACTGACCACATTCTGTGTAAAATTACACTTTCAAAAGTCAGCAATTTCATCTTTTTGTGTATGGTGTTAATTCTTTGAATACATTGTAAATGATCAGTCTCAACATCTTACAGATTCTGCATATGAAGATGTTAGATTTAATTGAAATTTTAACAGATTATAAGTATTTCAGAAATTCACTTTCCTTATGTTCTTGGAACATTAAAAAACCATGCCCAGTGAGCTGTATTTTTCAGCTAGCATAAAAATAACCTCTTTTTTTTTAAAGAATAGTACACTTTGTGTGTCCTGTGCTGCCCTTAGATTTGCTTTGAAAAATACAAAAAGGGGACTTAAAGCCTCTGCCACTTACTCATTTGCAGCAGTAGAGGTAATGCTGCTGCACAAGCTGATTTTTCCTGGTGGCAAGCTCCCGAGTTCTGACTGTTTATAATGGGGAACAGAATGCATTGCATACCTTCTTTACATTTATTTCCCTTTTGTTAGTCTGATGAGCTGTGAAGTTTTTTAAATTAAACCTTAGGTGTTAGCATTTAATTTTTATTACATAATTATAAAAAAATAAAAATAAAAACTTGTCAGTGTCTTGTTTGCAGACCCAGTTTCTATATTACTTTTCAATTTTATGTTTTGCATATTGGAGGAGTAGAGTTAACAAAACAAGGAAAATGCTTTTTGCTTTTTTTTTTCCCCACTAACAGTTAAACATATCCTCAAAATAAGTAAATAATATAACAGTGAAAGTAGTCACCAGGCAAGGTGCTTCTTCCTGCATGATTTTACATAGCCTCGCTTTTAAACTGTCAGTGCGTAAGCAACCTTACCTACCTTATAGGGGTAATACGGTTCTTACTTTGCATTCAGTTTTACAAGACATTCCCTCGTTGGAGCTTCTGAGTTCCCAGGCAGAATTCTCCTGCCCTCCCAACATGCTCTCATCCAGTACACTCACACTGAGTGTGAGGCTCAAGTATGGAATAAACCATAATTGCTGCACCTATCTTGCTTTCTCTTTGTACTCTGAAAAACAATACAAGAAATTATGATAATGTCTGTTCCACATCCACTGCTATGAGTGACTCTAGATTATCTGTTAATTGGAAATAAAGGAAAGGGATGAACAATCAAAGAGATCAGGAAACCACCTTTCTCCTACTTTGAGCGAAGCAGCAGAACCCTTCTAAGGGAATGGCTGTCTTCAAGCTGTTTAAGAATTGATGACCTATTTAATCCCTCTTTTCTGTGGAGTCGCTTTGCAAGACACAGCCTTCTAGCCCTTCTTCTGTCTTCTCAGCTGCTGTGCTCAGAAGCTGAGCAGCTAATTCCAACAGCGGGGATCCAGCCTCCTGAGTATGGTTTGTACGTAGAGGGCAAATGTGCAGGCAGGCTGTAAGCTCCTCAGACGTGAAATAAAAAGTTGAAGATTGGAGTTTAAATAATACCTGATCCTGTCATAAACAGTTATAAAACAGCTGTTTGCTCTGCTACTTTTCCAGAACTCTGGCTACGAAAAAAACCTTGTGAATATGACAGAAGTGGTATTCGACATTTGCAGCCAACCTGTAATTATTGAGTTTTCTCAGGAGGAGGTTCAGTATATCTCAGGTTTTTTGCTAACTCAGAAATCTCATGGTGGTATTAGCAATTGATAGTTTCAGGTTCATCTTTAAATCATAACTATTGGTCTGTTAAGCTTAATTAATAATTTAAATGGCCTCATACTTTTTTACCTTTCCAAAATCCCAGCTGCCCACAACCAGCCATCAGATCTTTCAGTGTCAGTCAGACAATTCACCTGAGGCAGAATCTGACGCGTACTGAAAAATCAGTGACGAGTGAAGCCAGCTAATAAAAAAGAACAATTTAAGATCCAATTTCCTTTTAGAAAAGAATAATATTACCAATATCGATTGCTCTATATTTCTGTGGTGGAAAGATGCCCTCTGTTGTGTCAAGCCCTGTATAAAAAGGGAAACCTGCTCTGAAGAGTTTACAAACTTGGTAAGAAATGAAAGAACAAGGGAGAAGGTAAGGATGGAGAAATACAGGGTAGTAATGAGATGTTGAGGTGAATACGGTAAGTAGCAGCCTAGGTGTTATGCACATCTTTAGTGTTCCTAAGAAATGATAGGATTTTCACCCCCATTTTTAAAGAGTTTTCTGCTTTGGTATGTTAAAATTCACACATTCCAAGGAAAAATAGGTGAAGTGTGTTATTTTACTAACAACATTGACAAAAGAGGGTTTTTTTTAGTTCTAAATTCTTTGTGGTGAAGTGGGAGCTGTGATTGCTTAAGAGTTTTCAGAAAGTATTTGGTACACCTGCTGTTATTTTAGCAGGACAATGATAAAAATATTCTTTGGCTAGGTGTTCACCACTACTTAAGGCCTTTTAAAATTATGTCTTACTGCAAAAAAATCTCAGTTCAATAAGAAGCCATTTTAAGCTGCTCTTATATGTAGAGTACATCAAGTGTCATAATCAAACTTACTTTTATGAAGTTTCAGGTTTGAGTATGACTTTGAAATGTCAAATTAGCATATGACCTTTACTTGTATCTTTAAACTTTATAAAGTAAAAGGAATTATACCAGTAAGATATGTTTTTGGAATAGTGACTGTTTTTGGAATAGTGACTGCTAGGCGCGAACTCCTGTGGAAACAGGAAAGTTTCTTTTGCAAGATTAATCATCATTAAAAAAGTGAAGTAAGCAAGCAGCTCTTACCTCTTTCTAGGATTCAGCTCGGGTAGGTGTCAGCAGCTATACAGAGTTGACTTTGAAAATCGATTTCTAACCTATATAGACAATGACCAAATAACAGGAGGAAAATGCTACTATGCCTTGAGAATTGTTCATTAACCTCAACATACTATTCAAGACTTACCTACTGTTTATTTTGGGTTGAGGACAACAATATGGGAATGGAAGATGGCTAGAGAATAGCCAAGGAATGAGGTTTCTTGTGGTGTCCCAGCTGGCCGGTATTTTCCAAATGGTCTGGCAGTCTAATGCAGCTTGCCACAGTAACACGTTTGGGTTGCCATGACTAGGAGTGTCCTTGTGCTTGACCACTCTGTCAGGAAAGACATTTTTCCTAATATCCAATCTAAACCTCCCCTGGTGCAACCTGGGGCCATTTCCTCTCATCCTATCGCTGGTTACTCAGGAGAAGAGACCAACACCCACCTCATTGCTGTCCCATGCTCTGCAGCCCTTACCTGGATGGGGGTTGCTCTTTGCGGAGAACAGGGCCACAGAAAGGAGCTGCTGTTTCACAAAGCCAATGTCTAAACTGCAAGACCTGAAAAATGCTTCTTTGATCTAGCTGTGTGCGCTGGTTACACCCTGACTCCGTAGGAAGGACTCCCAGGATCGGAGGAGCCCTTATGGACGAAATCTGCTTTGTTGCATTGACAATGCTTGAGCATGCAAACAAGTTAAAAAACAGTTAAAAATCATCATGCCGGGGGGGGTATCAGAAGCAACTTGGATGGAGCAGTCAAACTAGAGACCTTTGGGTGAGGATGCTCCTGCCAGACAGCCTTCCTAAATTGGGTCTTACAGGTTGTTCCCAAGGAGAGAAGGGAGCTTCATACAGAACAGTACGGTGGAAATCCTGCCCAGAAAGCTGTTTTTATGGCTCAACCACAAGTGCTCTTTGTTGCTGAAGAAGGCATCTTGGGTACTCAAAACTAAATGGTGGACACCTGAGAAGAGAACAGGTACAATCCTGTTTCTGGCCCGGTGGTCAGATGTGCGAGGGCGCGGGAACAGACGCTAAGTCTACGGCCTGGTTTGAGAGAAGAGCATTTGGACAGCACTGGGAGGGCGACTGGTCTGCCAGTACTTTGTAGAGAATTGCGTGTCTGTGTGTGTACTTGTATGTACATGCAAAGCTGGTCTGTTGGAGTAGTGTGCATCAGGGGTATACTGTCCTTTAAATAACAACCGGAGTTGTACATTGCTGGAGATTGAATACCTTTGCATTTTTAGTTGGCAGTGCCCTAATGTTCCTAATTTATAGGGAACAAGTACTTTTCGTTTGGCTAGAGACAGCCCAATAACACACCTGGTGTAAAAGCTTGCCCTGCGGATGGCAATGAAAGATATGTTTTCCCTTGGTATATTTTTGAAGCCCTAACATTGACGTCGATACGTGAACAGCAGAGCAGCTGCCAAGGTGGGTTCCCATGGCCCTGACCACATCCCGACAGCGCAGGAAGCACGCAGAGGCTTGGGCAGGTGGGTGGTTTCACTGGTTCTATGGCAGCTTCGATTCACCTTACCATCACTAAAATGCCATCCAAGCAGCTCTGCCTAGGCTGGGTCACCTTGCTGGGCATAGCTATGATTTTTTTAATTGCTGACGTAAAGGAGGTGAGGCTACTACCTCGTCAAGGTTGTTCTTTGCATGGATTGAAAATTTTCTAAAAAAAAAAACCAAACAAAAAAAACAAATGCAAACATTTTTTATTAAACTTATTGAACTCCAATGGTGTGCTGCAGAGCCTGGGCTTTCAGCTTTCGATCTGAGCCTGCCACATGGGCTGCCCAGGGATTAAAGAGTTACGGGCCTTGCTCTGTGGGGCCAAGGCCCAAAATGCTTGGGGTCTCCAGGCATCCTCTCTTGGAAGCACTCTGGCTGCCAAACTGCAGGAGGTCCTCTTCAGTGGTTCTCCCTTCTGGCTATTTAGCTCCCTATCAGTCCTATGAGAAGAAGGGCTGGCATGCACCGTTGACACTGGGCACTGGAATCTCAGTGTTGTTTCCTTAAGAAATGTGGCATTTTCAATCTTTTCCCTGTGATAAGAAAATCTGAAATTTCTATTACTCATTTCAGAACATTCATATATTTTAGTTAGCAGTTTGCCATTTACTTAAGATAAAACAAGTCTGACTTTCCATAAGCTCAGGTTATTGCTGTTTGTTCTTCCTCCTTTCTCCTTTTCCATCTTCTGTTTCTCAACTGATTTGCTTCAATCAAATGTCCATTTACACATCAGTAACTTTATTTTGTTACATCAGAGTCTCATTGGTGTTACTGGAAGTGCCTTGGATTTCATGTAACTGTTGAGAAGGCTTGGCCGTAAAATGATGCGGTTTAGGAAAACCCAATTTGAATTGATTTATAACCTGTTCGCTCAACCAGCTGTACGTAACAGAGTGTAGCATTGGGTTGGAAACAAGTAGCTGGAGGTGAGGGAAGAAAGACAGACTGCTTAGTAAATGCAAGCAACAGCATCATTGAACGTGCAACCGTGGCCATCCTGAGGCATCTGATGTACCAGATGCTCAGACTCTTGGAGTTGAGGATTTGAAACTGGCAATAGCAAAACTGGCTGCGGTCACAGGGACATAAAAATGTGCAAGCCACGTGAGAGAAAGCTGTGATTTCTCTGTTAATTCTTGTGTTGCCTAATTTGTAGGAATGAGAAAAGAACCAGCAGCAAATAAGATAAACAGAACAATAGCACTGTAGCAGGATTGTTTTCCACAACTGGAATTTTATTTATCAGTTTTTTGTGCTACGTGTTTGATAGCAAAGGAACAAAGTGAGGCCTCATTTGATGACCCTAATGGAAATGATAACGCTGCTTCTGAATACAGATGACTTTTTTCAGGTCAGCTAGGGAGATTCATGGTTAATGTACTACTAATAAAACGCTATGAAGGCAAATATTTGAGTACCATTTTTTTCCCTCGACATTCAATATGCAGTGGCATGTCTTCTTTTTCCCCCTCTCAGTAAGTAAATTGTGTTAAAATAAAATACCAACATTGCTTATCGCTAGTTGGAATATTGGGCACCCTTATTCAGTTTTCCTTTTCTTTTGTAAAAATGAAACAACATCTGCTGAGGGAGGGGAAGGTCAGACATTCTCGTTTTGTCTGTAACATTGCCCCTATTCGCCTCAGATTAAACTTCGTGGAGCTGAGTCCTGTAAGCACCCAGAACTGGTGGGATATTCCTCACCTTGGCTTGTCTTAGACCTTCTCTTTTTTCCATTCTCTTTTCCTCCCTAAAGAGCATTTCTTTAACAGTTAATGTGCAAGAAAATGAAGGACTGTAAAGAGGAAATATCAGAGTGGAAACTGATGCCCAAAATGCAGTGGAATAATGAAAAGAGAATTGTACACTTTCATATTCCAGTCCACAGCTAGTGCCACTGCAATGCTCATGGCTCTCTACGCCACCATTGTGGACTAGCTCATAAAGACGTTTGAGTCTTTACAACCTGTAAAGTTCCACCTCTTAGCCTCTTTGGAAACGGTAGCATTTTTCAGTGCGGAAGAGTGAGTGCAGTTCCCCTGGCCAGCGTCGTTAGCACAGTGGACATTGCATACTGCTGGTTACAGGTCAATTGCAGAAAATAGAAAAATCTGCATTTAATTTCTGACCTTTTTTTCCCTATTTTATTTTCATTTTTTAAGAACTCTTTTGCTTAAAGAAGTACGCAGGTAAACAACTGCGTTGTTCATGCAAATTGCAAAATGAGGGTCAAAAAGAGAAAAGCATCGTCGTTTTCTCGTCTGCCTAAAAGAGGCAGACAGTATTATGTATAAGTTACAAATTGAAAGAATTGCTAATAATTTAATAGACTAAAAATACCAGCAACACGTGTCATGATTTTACAGGATCATTAACTGAAGTTTGTAGCTAAATGTTGCTGTTTTATTTAATAGTACTGTCTTGTAACAGTTACATGCTATTAATTCAGGAGACAGCTTTTTGAAAATATTTTTATGACACTGTTACTGCCCTCAAACTGTTCGATGTGTGGTTTTAACTACATGACCTTTGTATGTTTCATACTCTGTACACTCCAAAAGTTAGGCTGAGTTCAGAAAGAAAGTATGTGTCCTCTTCTGAGGTTCATGGTTCATCTATTGGTTCATATAACTTCAAAGAGACAGTTCTGACATAAAAATTATGCTTTCCCACATCAAAGTGACCCAGTCAAAACTTCCATCTAAAATTTTAAGAGGCCTACAGCCTAACTCATTAAAAAAAAAAAACAGGAGGGTTTAGATTACAAAGAGCTATTTCTGACCAACTAATGGGCAGGCAAAGTTACAAGGATTTCTAAATTTCTAATAAGGTCAAGGAAGTGCAGAACATAAGAGGAATCTAAATATTATTACAATTTTCACTGCATGGTGCAACTCACACATATATATTATTTTTTGGGTCCTGTGATCTTCAAGGTTAATGGTGATAACCCTCAAAGTAAAAAATGCCACAGGAATCAACAATGGTAATGTTCCTCCTAACATTATAGGAGGAAACCTACTGTTTTTATAGTTCTGAAAAGCCTCATTTACAGAGACTGGGAACAGTCTTACGCAACAATTTCATTTTGTTGATATAATCATGGCTTTGTATAGCCATTTACATAATAACATTATAGGTCTGTAAGAGAAACAGGATTATGTTATTCCATAACAGAGTTACTGAGGTTTTGGTATTATATTAAGACTCTGCTTTTACATATGGTTTTCATGAGAATGCTATTGAAAGGAACCGATTCACCCATTATCACACTGTTCTTTTTGAGGTCTTAAGTAGACCTCCAAAGCCTCGGCCTTTTGCTAACTGTCTGCTGGTGGTAGTGGGCAATTTTACTCCAAATCACTAGGGTGAACAAACTCTTCTTTTAAATGAGAAGCTTGTCTGTTCTTGTCGCCTGCATACACATACGAGAAGGTGAAGCACAATGAAATTGGATGTCTGGCTTTGTCACGTGTTTCTTTTCAGGAGAATTTGATTATTGTACAAACTAGTGTGTTCAAAAGAAGGTAGCCCACAAATTGGGAGAGGAATGATGGGCGGTGAATAGTAATCAGACAGTGGATTTGGTCCTCTCCATGGGGGATGCGCTTCCTTGTAGCTGATCCCTCCATAGTGGTGAGTACTCTGCTTGGAAAGGTTGCATCAATTACAGAGGATTCACTTCAGATGAAGACATTGCCTCTGAGTTTTTAATTCTCAGTCATAAGTCTTCGCTGGAAATCTAAATAGTTCTCTGAGTTTTCCAGATCTGATCATTATGCAAAACCTCTTTGCATGACGGTAGTAGCAAAAGCAAGTGAAAATAAATCCAAATGCACTGGTAGAGTTAAGACTCCCTTTTGCAGCCCAGAGATGTGGGATGATATCTGTTGTCTTCATCATTTTTTACTGTCTAGCCATTTATGAAATGCTTACCCAGTGAAGATGTAATAGTTTTCATTTAAAATCTTGGTAGTAGATATTTAGTCTGAGACCAGCTGTGACACTTAAGTATTTCCTGCTTTGATGAACCAGATGATTAAATAATCTAATTAGTCTCCTCATGAGAAGCAGTCAGAAGTATGATAGCTTTCCTATTTAGGAATCAATAAAATGGCAAGATGGTAAAATCTGTCAGGGCATCTGTAACATGAATGTTTTATTGTGAAAAAATGGAAGCTTCATAGAGATTTGATTACGAGGACTACTTATCTTCCTTTGCAACAACAAGGGGTTAGCAAACAGTCCTTATCCTTTCGCGTACTCTATGTACATGTATGTGCGAGAGAAGGGAGTATGTGAGTAAGATTTACAGTTACAAGTATTTAGTTTTCTTTCTCCCAGTGGGTACTGCAGGACACGACTTCATTTTTGCAAGACTTTTATTCTTTCTTACCTTTCTGAATAGCAGTTCTTGGAGGTACGTGACAGTCCTCAGCTGGTATCAACTTGGGAAGTTTCACTGAAGTTGATGAAATTGTGGTAGTTTACACGAGCAAAGCTGTAGCCCTTTGCCTGATGGTTCCTGGTGTCCACTTTCCCCATCGCTGGTGATCCCTTCTGTGAATTTCTCAGCTTATTCGGACTGTAGAAAACAACAGACAGGCAGACGTAGTATTTTCTAAACCATCTGTGAGTATTTTCTGACTCATCTTTTTCCATGTGACCCCAGCCTTTTTACTCACTGCATCAGAAGTAGCTCCTTCCATGTCTTGCAGGGGCATCAAACCAAACCATAATTGCCTGTGTTTATACTTAATCCTTTGCCTTGAAGGAACTGAGCTGCTGCTAACAGTTAAGGGTATTTGCAGGTCCTCATCTTGTGAACGTTGCAGCCTCATGTTATAATCTGCATTTGTATCCCAGCTCCTGTGGAAATGAACTTCAGCTGGTTTTGCTATCCAACATTTTAATAATCTTTTATATCTTTTATTGACCCGTAGAAACATCACAGACCACAGTTTTAGAAATACTGAGCTAAGTATCTAGCCATTCTCCCTTCTAGGTCACACAGTATGTTGGAGCAATGCTCCCTCTGTTAAGGTAGCACTTCCACCTGCAGACATACCCTTTTATCTACATGTCCTGGTATAGCTTGTTCACGTTGTGATGTAAATCTGTTTAGACTGACCAAATATTTCAGGAGGCTTTCTAAAAGCAGCCGAAGCATTTAGCTACTTCAGTTACAAATATTCCAGCTCTACCTAACATAGCTCTGTGTCTGAGGAGAGCTTAATATCACATACAGTTCTCCCACTGGATGGGGATATTGAACGTATCGCTTGTGAGTAGTAAGCCTCTTCTTTGACATTTACAGTTGCTGTTACCATTTCTTACCTTCTAACGCTTCCAGGCAGTGAGTCTTCCAGGAGGGCCTGAGCCATCTCAGGCTGAGGTTCACTTATCTCATCTGGGAATTTGTTTTGCAGTTTTGAATACTTCAGCTACTCATAAAAAGGCGATGTGACTTTGCTAGCCCTGAAGAGTACACCTATCTCACTGACTCACCACCGAAATGCTGAAAACAAATGTATTTGCCAGTCCCAATAGTGGTGCTTGGTTGCTTGGCTATTTCATGCAGTTGGAAGGACAAAAGTAATCCTTTTTAGGAAGCGCTTTGGGCAGGCAGGTCAGGATGGCAGAGGCAGGATGGTAGCTCAACAAGAGCAAGACCTGGACTGCTGCATCATCTGGTTCATCGGAGGAGGAAGCACATAGCTGTCACAGGTGGTGTCAGACTGAATCTCTAGCAACTGGCAGAAGAAAGGGAATTGCTGAGTATGACCAACCAGGAGTCTAGGAAGAGACAACTGGTAGCATGCAATGAAGGAGCTTTTATGAGGACCTCCAAGAGAAAAGTAAGTCTACACAAAGTCTGAGTTCCAAAATAAAGGGTCAGTATAAAGGTTAGGATTCCCAGTGAAAAATGCTAATGCATGCCACGCTTGTGTTAAAAAAAGAAGTCTCCACTACTAACCTTTAAAATCTTTAATGAACCTTTCACTTATTTCTTGAAAATTTTACCTATGATGAAGAATTCCGTTTAGCTTGTGTGGTCTGAGCTCATTTCTGAGTCATTTTCTCCTCCCAGTTTATGCTGGCAGTATGCTCAGCCATGCATGATGCAAAATGCTCAGCCATGTATAACGGAAAAGATCGGAAAGGCAACTCAGGCCTTCAGCTGTTATTTTTAAAGAACCACCTTTCACATGCTCGTTGCCAAGTAAGAAGCTGAGAGTCATGTGTGCTAAGTCACTGTTCTTGCTTACTTACTCCATCTTTGGGAGCATGATTGTAGGTGAAGAATGAAAATGGAAGGTCCGGAATGGGATGAGAAAAAGCAGAAGTGGTGGTTTCAAAACACTGCAGTGAAGGATAATATCTAAAATAATGTAATTTAAAGGAACAGTGTTCTATTAGACAATGCTGTGGTATGTTGCGGTGGTCACAGCAATTGATCTCATGTCATGGTAGATCTAGATTTGCTTGAGACTTATATACGCTTTCACATGATTTTGAATATCACAAAACATGGTCGTCTGACTCTTGAAAATCCGTATGAGACAAAAGTATTGTATTTAGCTCTAAACAGTAAGAATGCTCAGCAGGTACAGTTGGTCAGACAGTTAACAGAACAGAATAATACTTATTTTGCTTCAGCATTTTATTTTGCTTAGCAGTAACACAGCCATCAGTCACACCTTGCCAGTCTAAGCTTATATTTACAGCGTGCATAGGTTTCAAAATGTGCTCATTATCCAGCAGAGCTTTTGTCTGGCCAGACAACCAAGCTGGATGGACAATAGACTCAGTTCTAGTTTGACTATTGCTTACAGCAACAACAACAAGACCACAGCAGAGAAAATGGTCCACAGTTACATGAAAGAAGACGTGCTGGTTTCTGAATGAACTGAAAGCGGATCCAGATGTCACTGCCAGTTCTTCTACTGTGTGCTTGAGACAAGTACCCGTGGTCTCCTGGCTTACCTAGCACGTTCTTTTAAAAACCCTCTGCTGTGGCAAAGCTGGCTGTCAACTGAGGAGAAGGAGCAAGTACTGAAAACCACTGATGGTGGCACTAGAGGCCTATCCCTCTATTCTCCTCCTCAGAAAGCTAATAAAGAACATCAAAAATAGATGTTATCAGGCCATCAGGAATTAACAACATGCGGCAGATGGTCACACCTACCCTTTGCTATATACCTAATTTTAGCCCAGACTATTTACCAGCAGGTTGTGGCAAAGGTTAAGGAATCCAGCGCCGAGGAGGGGGAAGCGAGTAGAGACAGGAGGGAGTAGAGAGGTTCTCTCTCACTTCTGGCCCTGTTTTAAGTTATCGTTTTAATCAACGGCTTTGCACACCATGATTACATGAATGAAGGTGATTCTTTCAACCCCAAACTATCAACTGGTAGCTAGAAACTACAGCCCTCGAAATCCATGACATACCCAAGAAACTGGATATACATTTTATGGCTGAAATTGAACCATCTCCCTGAAATGTTATCAGGGGAAATGCAATTACGTTACGCATTGTACGTGTGGGGTGTGCGCCCGTGCTTATGGCTGTACATATGTATTTTTGCTCATCATGTTTTGTCCTTACCTGGTATTTTCTCTCTGCTTTATTTGTTTTTCTCTCCTGACACGAGCAAGAGTGTGATATAGGACAGTAAACGCACATTGATGCATGTTGGATCTGCCACTCTTGTGATGGATCATCTGGACTGAGAGCATGTCTTCACAGCAGAGCACGTCTTCTCCCACCCACATTTTAGTACAAATCTCCCCGTCAGCAGTGCACTGAAGCTTTTCACCTGGGCTTATCCGAGCTCTGAACAGACATCTGCTGGCCCAGCGAGGGGCACAGGCTAAAGCCAAGGTGCTGCTGGAAGGTGGTCTCTGAACGTCCGACTTGGCAATGCAGCTGTGCCATGCCCCACCTGGCACAGGGAATGGCTGCAAAGTGCTGGGAGAGGATGAAAGGTGCCGGGATATCCGCCCCCGGGATGAAGGGTGCCACTGGCAGGGTGGGCAGGCCCCACACCAGGTGAGTTTGAGACCAGGTGCTCTGGTTTCTCAACCAGAGGAGAAGCTGGTGCCACTGCTGGAGGTGTCCACCCTGGAGGCTGCAGCAAGTGACAACCATCATTTACCGGCCGTGCCTCTACGCTCCCTGCCCACCGCCGTGCACCGAGGCCAGGCCAAACCGACTTTGCTATCGACCTAGCTCGTGGGTGCGCGCTCACGTCGTCTTGACGCTAAGCGAGGGACCGAGTGGATTCTCTGTCCCAACCAGCCTTTTCTTGCTCAATCCCTGCTTGGTCTTTAGGCTTAAATGTGCCTTTGAGTCCGTCCTGCGAAGATGCAGGGAGGTCTACAGACGAGAAGAGCCGAAAACGTCTGAAGGAGCCTGTAAGCAATGGCAGGATTGTCCCAGAGCACTGGAAGGCAAAACCTTCCTTCGCTCCTCCTTTGAGAGGGTCATGTATGGATTTAGTTTCTCTCTGTCTAATTGCCATAATCACAAGCTGTGTTTCCTAATGGGAAGTTCCACACGCAAAACGTTTAAAACGTTTCTCTGTGCTGGATGCTTTGCTGCGAGCAGCGCTTCCGTGAGAAACAAACCGCGCTGAGTTGTGAGTACAAACGGCTCGAACCCCCGACTCTGACACACTGACTAACTACTGCGAGTTTTCTGTATTTCGTGCCTGGTTTGAAATGCCTGAAAGTTATTGGTTTTTATATTTATTATTTAAGAGACTTCTCCTGGGACGACAGCTCTGGCCTCTCTAGCTGTGTTTTCAAAGAATAAAAAGCTCACGAACCTCTTCATTTTGAAAGTTCAGTTAATGGGAAAAGGACTGTTGATATTGTTAAGGTTCAGTTCTCACATTTACAGTTAGAAAGATAATTCATAAGGAATCATTTGAGGAGTTTTGCTCTTTCCTTTATAGACCTGCTGCAAATTTCACAGGTACATGCATTAAATTTCTGTGTGTATTTCAGCATGAGTATTTTTTGAGGGATGCAAATAGCCTTTTGTGAGTAGTCAAAATCTGAAATACTCTTATTAGTTAGATAAAGAACAATTTGTTATTCCCGAGTGAATCTAGTAATACCCGTGATTACAAAGTATTCAAGAATTCACAATGATGCCAGTAATTCCTGCGTAAGTGCTAACCCATATGAGCATTTAAGAAGGACAGACAATTATTAAAGTAGTATAACTGCGTATCCCAGAATTCCCAGGGCTTCAATATATCTTCAGCTTGCATTTGCATAGCATCAAGTGAAACCAGTTGCTGGGCAAATACTGCTGTTAAAACAGAGATTTTTTTGGGTTTTTTTTGTTACTTAGTTAACGCAAATAGTTGAGAAAATAAAAAAAAATTTTAAGGTTTCTTGTTCCCATACCCATTTAGTTAAGATCTCAAGAAGTTAATAAATTCTAATAAATTCTATAAAAAAGTAGAGGACATCTGGCATTTGACTTCATAGCAAACCTGGAAAACAAAAAGGCGCATTTTTGCCTTTATCCAGCTGACTGCACCATCCTTGGGCAATGAGCAACCAGCCAGAGCCTGATCTGCTTCCTCAGCTGCCGTAAACTGCAACAGGCCTTAAAAAGAGACTTTCTAGCACTAATAGTGTTGAAATTAAACTTTCAGAGGATTCATTCAAGTTGAAAGTTTGAATATGTTTACGCACCCGAGGCAAATGCCCTTTCTCTAAAGGACTTTATTCTGCGGCATGCTCAGGAACTAGCAACAGCCTTGAGTTAATTGAATGCAGTATACGAGAGAAGTATAACATAGCATCCAGAGACAATACAGTATATTCAAGTATTTGTTCATATGTAAGTAGTTAATTGATTGTGCTGCTGTGAAGCACAATCCAAGGTTATTTTATTAGCTTTATCACAAAGCTGTACAATTACAAAATCATACAGGTTGCCAAATACGTTTAAGGGCAATGTAGGCTTAGCTACAACATTGCAAATGACAATGAATTTTTTTGCTTGTTTCTATCTTACTGTACCCTTCATAGCTCAGGGACAGCATCTGGTGCTCACTGAAATCCTTGTTCTATTTAGTTTTTCTGCTAAGAGGAGTGACGGTAAAAGCAATTGTGTGTGGTTTTCAAGGGTATGCATTCATGCTAAAAACGGTTCACATATACAGTCCTGATTCTTGACCAGTCCCAACCATTCATGTAGTATTATTTAAGCCTTTCAAAAATATGGAGATGTTAAAAAAAACATACAAAAAAATCCTATATAGGGGTTAGTTTCTTTGTCCTCTCTTTTGAAACCTTTAAAACTCCTTTCCTCCATCACCAGGAAGTCTAGAAACTTATATAAAAGCTGAGATTATCCTGGAAATCATTATTCAAAAGTCTGGGGAAATGCTGATATTTCAAGACTTTTAATGAAATCGTGAGCGCTAGATTCTCCTTTTTCTTCTACCCAAGCATCCATATGGACTGTGTGAGGCTGATGTGAAGATGTCTGTGAAAGCAACACTCCATTTTACATACTGTTCCTTCAGGTCCAAACACACAAAACCGGAGAGGTCTTGCTGGGCTAGAAATTTTTGCATTTTTGGACTGGATTTCCTATTTTTTCTCCTCTCAGCCACCAGTGCAGCTGCAGCCAGTGCTGCATTGGATGGGGAGCAACCTGGGGCAGCAGGCGGAGGGCAGACAGGACACTCCGCCAACCTATGTCACCCTTGGGGTACAATGGCGAGGAGGGGGCGAAAGGGTCAAAGGGAAGGTTTTTTGTATGTTCAGGGAAAAGCTCAACCTCATTAAAGGCACAGAGCATTTCCACTGGCCGAGCGAATGGCACAAGCTTTCTTTACCCCCATTCCTGTGCAAGCACAGATACACTTCAAAACGTACAATTTGTGTGTGTGTGTGTGTGTGTGTGTGTAGCTGGGAGAAATGACATAATGTAAAATTTATAACTGTAGCTATAACTTTAGATGATGAGGTAGCTAAAAATGCGGTTATGCAGTATTTGGCATCTTAATTCCTTGCTATTTAAGGCAAATAAAAATATTTTTGAAACAACTCAAAAAGCTGTTATTTTTAACAAGTGACAGGCTGATCCTAGAACATAATGGCCAGGAGCTTTTTAGCAAATTAAATAGCATGATGTTCTTAGGATGAATGTTAGATAGGAAAAAATGCCCAGGAACAAGTATTTGAGGGCTAAAACCAGGATTTCATTGGAGAAGTAAAATTATGGGAAATTATGAGTAGCTTTGGGAAAGGAATTTCTGTGCAGAATTGTTAGTTTATCTCTCTTATCTATATATTGGATGTAGTCTGGCTGTAAGAGAATGGAAGCACACCCTCTACATCTCCAGTTATAGTGTCTGTATCAGCTAATCATCTCCCTGAGAGTGCCAATATCATGGTTTCCTCTAACATGTTAAAAAAGAATATGGATTGCGTATTACTATATATGTTCTTGCATTTCTTCTTCAAATTTGATAGAAAGTTATGAGTTTTCATGTTAGTGTTGATACCCTAAAGCACTGTACGCAGGCTAAGGAATGCCTCATACCTAATAAGAAAGGAAATTGAGAAGTTGAAATGGAATAATAAAGGAAGAAAAACATTGATGCCTGCACGATCCTGCAAAATGACTGTTACGTTCTGTTACAGAAATTAAAATAACTTCAGCAAGGATTTATTATTGAAGAAAAGTAGATGTGGGACTAAAACCCAGAAAAAAAAGGAAACCCAAAACATCACTGCAAACAAAAAGCCTTTGGCAGAAAAAAGACACCAATCAAGACACAAACTGAGTTTTAAAAGTATCTCTAATTAAAATATTTCATTTAATATGAACAATAATACAAGAGAAGTATATTTGAAATTCAAAGCAGGTTTATTACCTAAAGCAGAGCTTCTAGATGCCAGTTAAGGAGTTATGATTTATAATATCCAAAATTAGCTGAGCTATAAAGAAGTCTATCTGTTAATAGTTTTGCTAATGCATCTGCCATTTTGGTGCCTAAGCACCATTTGCTCTTTTTATCTGGAGTAAAAAACAACAGCCAAGAACCTGTGGAGAGTTCACATTTTTTAAGCATGTTCTAACCCAAACTGTTCTAGCACCTGCAGTAATTGCCCAGCTTGGCTATTCATTAGCCATTTGCTGAATTTTGTTTCCATGACAACTTCCTATATTATACTGTCTTATAAACTCAGTAGAATTCAGCCATCACTTAAAACACCTAAATGTTTCTCTGAGTTGCATCTCTTGTTTCCTTGGCAACTTCCTCTCAAGTCACCCTAGGATATTTCAAGGCACCCAAGACAAATTCCATCGCATTGATCTTTTTAATGAATTTACACTGACCTGCAGTATACACGTCGTACCAAACTTAAAATATTAGATGACAGAATCTTTATTGATTTCATTCAAATGCTGCTTCTCAGCTGAAATCCAATTACTTTGCCCCAGTACGTTCATTTTCCCTATTAAGGCTGCAAAAACAATGCTGTAAGGTGCTATCTATGTGTATGCAGACCAATCTGAAGATTAAAAACAACTTTGCATACTAAGTGCAATATTTCTGACAGAAACAAGGACACATTTTTGCTGCTCCAGAGTAATGAGTGATTATTAAGATAAATTCTAACGAGAAAAGGTAAATGCAGAAGAAACCACAAGGAGCATTAACACTTACAGTCTCTCTAGTACGTTACAAATGCAGTAGTTAAAAAAATCATAACATGAGAAAAACATCCCAGATGCTAAATCCCCCTGC
Source organism: Phaethon lepturus (assembly GCF_000687285.1). Classification (NCBI taxonomy): domain Eukaryota; kingdom Metazoa; phylum Chordata; class Aves; order Phaethontiformes; family Phaethontidae; genus Phaethon; species Phaethon lepturus. Next base: position 26,658 of record NW_010537067.1, on the reverse strand, counting down.
CCACCCAAAAGAAAAAAAAAATAAAAAAGAAAAAGATGTAACTGATTCCGTGCTGGTCACAAAACATGGCAAAAGTTGGTGACTCAATAGGTCTTCCCTAATTCTGCACATGATATAAATTGTGCTGTCTTGGAACAGCGTAATCTGCTGAAACACAGCAGATGAAACTTGTATCTTGGTTGCAGTCTCTTCCTCTGAATTCTCTTATGGAAATAGTGGCCAGTTCTGAGCCAATATTTAGTTTCTATAGTGGGTAAAGACCATTTTCACTTCCTACTTTTCTCCCTTCACATAGACAGGTCCCACAGGCTAAAGAAGAAGTGGGACCTGGATCTGTGATATTTGAATGGAAAAGTGGAAAAGTGGAAAGCGGATCAGACCCTGAAAATCAGTCTCTTTTGGAGATAAAGAAATGTAAGATCCGTGCACTTGAGTCTTATACTCATGTCCATTATTTAATCCTACCATACTCACTTTTCCCAGTACAAATCCATATCCTATTATTTCTAAAACTGTCCTACCATCTTACATTGGCATCTGTGCCTTGCTGACCTCAACCCTGGTTTAGCATCTTCCAATCTGTCTCATGGCTTCCTTTTATCTGGTTTATTGAGTATGCTTCACTCTAAAATAAAACTAAAACCAAACCCAGACAACACAATGAGTGCACAGGCTGATTTAGCCTCTGTGCAGGTGAATATGGGAATATATTCACAAAACCATTAACATTAGCACCCGCAGTGTCTTTTCCTGACACCTTTTTCAGATCTCTCCTGCAAGGGTAATTTGCTGCTTTCAGAGATGTTCTGGAAGCTTTTGCGTCTCAGCTTTGTTGATAGTTTGAATGTCTCCAGTTTGCTGTTTTTCAGAGGAAGAGAGACCTGAAGTCAAGAGAACGTTCTGCAGTGCCCGTGCTTACCGCTTTGCCCGCCTTTAGCATCATCTGCCTTTGGAGCCAGAAGAAAATTTATGTTCATGTTCATATTCATAGAGGCTCAAGGTTCAGGAACGGGTGTTGACCCTGGTAGGATATTTCTCTCTCTTTGTTCTTAAAATTTCTTCACAAGGGTGAAATAACCCTTCTTACATGGCAAGAACAACTTCCTCTTCTGATTATGTGTGACTGAGATGGGCTGGCTCAAGCAAGAGCATTTTTCTGAGTATGTCTGAATCTGAGGTTTTAATCTAAACCAGTCAGCATTACCCAGGAAAAATGTCTGGGGTAGTGTCTTTTGGTGAAGATCTTTTAAGCCTAGCTCCAGTCTGGTGCACATGAGATCAGAAGGAAGGGAAGAAGCAGTGGAAGAGGAGAAGGACCATATTTTTACTGCTATGGGAATTGGCTGTCATGGTGTCAAGAAATACCAATATTTGTGTAAAGGAAATAAATAGAATTACTGCTGACAAAGAGAAGAATGAAGGATGTTTTAAGGGAAAGAAGAATGATTTTACTGATTTGAAGTTAGGCTCAGTGCTGAGGAGCAACCTGAGAGGAAATTAACTGCTTTAAGCTTTTAAAAAGCCTATCAAACAAACAGACCTTAACAGAGCCTTCAATCACATTAATGCTAATTGACAGATGTGCAACACTTGAAAAAAAGATGTGAGACGTACAGTTATATATAAAAACTAAGTAACAATGGCTTTATAAGAGGTAACTAGAGGTGATTAATTCATACCCTTAAAAAAAGAATTAGTGAGCTATTCGTCTAAGCCAGAATGATCATTCTTCTACCTTGTGTCTGCTGCTTTCTTACTTTCGCCTGGCAGGAAATGAACCTTTGAAGACATAACGACTTGTCTAATTTTCTGCATGTTAGAAGTCTCATTAAGTATAATAAATTATTAATGCCAGAGAGATTATGGTGGAGAGCATTTGTTGGATCAGAGCTACAAGTGTTAAGCCCTTCTGAAAAAAGCTGTGGCTTGTCTGTGTACAGTATCAGTTTACTGGGACCCCAAGCTTGATAGCCTGATAGCTTTGGGTAGGATAAATAATAACATTTATAAGGACCAGGTTATATGATGAATGTGTCATTTCAGGCAAACTTAAAATGTTGGGCAAGTCATCCCCAAGTCAATATTAAACTTCCTTGTCTCTTGAGCTAAATTGTATCTATTTTTTAAAAAGAATTGCACATGTTCTTCCAAATCTCAAAGGCATTCCGTAGTGTTTGGTAGATGACTTGCACTGCCAAGACTTGCTGTTATGCAGAATGCACTTTAATTAATATTTTAATGGATTTCTTATGTCACCATTCAGGTTTATAATATGCTGTTCTCTCTGGTGTATTAACCTAGTGGTAAAATATTAATATTACATTTTTAGTAGAAACTGGTATTTGAAAGTATTTTTTTGTTCTTGCTTTTCTCAGACTAATTGTTCTCTGATACACAAAACTTTATTTAGGTAGATGTATCAATACATGGTAGACTGTGATTGCTGGATGGGATTAAAGACTAAATTCAGGAAAGACTGTGAAAGTCTTTCCAATGATTTCAGTTGGCTTTGGATCATGCTGGAGCAAATATTGCAAGATACTTCTCTTCAGTTCTGTATCGACACTAATGTTGTGGCAGATTCTTAGTAAGCCCAGGTATTTTCTTTCTCAAAGTAAATGATGCTAAGATGTATGACTAGAAAGAAGATTTTCTGAATGTGACCATTCGTTTTATTTGCTCTGAGCAAGCAATACAAATGTATGTGTGTTTGAAATAAACGGTGTTTGTTCTACCTATGGAATCAGGTTTTTTGAGATAATGTCTCACTAGGCTGTTACTTTCAAATCACTGACAGAACTGTGGGTGTTTTTGAAAAGAAGGAACAACAGCAACAGCAGCTTAATTTACTCTGAAGACAGTTAAGATCCCACAAGATTGGAGAGAGGATGCTGATCTGTGCTTGTACTCTTGGTGTAAAGGGGTGTAAAATATATGGCCTTTGTTCCATTTGGTTTCATTCCTGACTTAAATTCAGGGGGATTGCCAGAAACAACAAAATGCTGCATGACATGGTGGTACCTCTTTTGCAGCTGGGCATGTGCCAATGGCCCGAGGGTTACATCTGCTTTGCATATGAATTTGCACAGTATATTCATCAGAGCTTAATATGCAGGGTTAGCCTTTATGTATTTGTATGAATTATAAAGCAACTGCATAAAATATGTTTCAAAGGCTGCAGGGGAAAAGGGTATAAAAAGGAAAACTGACACTTCTTGTGTCCATCCCTTTCTTCATGCATTATTTAACATGCTTTCCACTGCCAATATCCATCAAGCTAAAATTCTTCAGGAAAGAAAAGCTAAAGCTTTGTTTGGAAGACAAAGAACCTCACAAGTCAGATGATATTTGTCCTGAAGCCGAACGTTCACCCTTCGAGGTGCAACATCAGAATAAAACAAGAAAATTTGGGTGCCAGCAGCACTCTCAAGTATATGAAGGAGTACTTGGAATCTCTTCCAAAACTGGCCAGCCAGTGAGGTGCACCGTTCACTCACATTCCCTATTTACTTTTGATTTTCCTAAGTGAAGTCTTAAAGCGATGAAGACTTTGGGGTGCAGTTTTCAAATTATGATTGGCCTCAGAAGGCCCAAATTTTAGCTTCTCTCATGCCTGCAAAACCCGAAGGGCTTTCAACCAAGAAGTTCCTGGTGCGTGAGGATTCTCCTCCTTCTCTACCCCTTACTTTGGAGAGAGACCGCACGAGAAAGTAAGCTGAGGAAGAAGTGGCTATGACCATTTCAAGTTGTGTTCTGGTCACCTGGGGCTTCTGCAATGATTTATTTAGACAACTTCCTTCTCCCCTGTAGCATCTCTTGTTGTGCACAGAACAGGCACTAGGCATACCACAGGGGAAGTCCATTCTTTAACCAGGAAGCTCAACAACGTCAAATCACTTTAGAGAATTTAACTTTAGAGACAGAAAATGTAGACATTTCCCCTTTGTGTGAGCTTTTTTGTTTTGTTCTCTTTCTCTTTATTTCTTTTAAATGAAAGCTTAAATCTGCCTCAGCTGGTGAGGTCATCACAGAGTGAACCACGGGGAACGAAGTATTTTCTAATAGCACAGTTTAAGGCCAGCAACTAGGCAGACAAAGGGCTGTGCAGTCTAACAACATGTTAACAGAGAGGGACTGAATCTTTCATTGCACTCGTACCATTGAGGTCAGCAGAAAGCAGTGCACTGTCCTCACATATAATCCCTTTTGTTAATAAATTGTAACAAAAACGAGGTTGAAGTGTCAAATTCTGTCCTTGTGTCTGTGTAAGGGCCCCCCTTATCTTTGTCACGGACAACTGTTGGGTGTGCGAATGCTCATACTTGGTTGTAAACCAGACCTCAACCCCTGGTGAGACCTCAGCTTGAGGCCGGCACCCCTACCCCAGGCCCGCCGTGCTGGTGAGGCCTGGAGACATGGATAGACACATTCATTGCAGCAGAGTCCTGCTTCCAGGAAGGCGGCACACAGTGTGCATTTTGAGAGGTCTATCTGAGTCTATTATAACCTTGTCAAATATTTGCCTTTCACTTTGAAATAGTGCATGCCCGTTGTCAGTCAAGGTCACTTTTTTTTTTTTTGTCAGGAAGCTCAAGCTGTAGCAGATCTTCTTTTCTGTGAAGAGAATGACCTCCCGCTAAACCACCCATATTATTGCAGTGCTAGAAGTAAAGCCTTGGCAATTTAAACAAGAAAAGTGCCTCATGATGTGGAACAGACGCTGTAAATCTGATGGGAACCAAGGGGCTTGGGTTGCAGGTGTGTGACCCAATATCCTGGTGAAAATCCATTTCTGTTTGTCTACTTGTAAGGGTTTTTACATCACACTTTCAATGCAGATGATCTTTTTTAGAAGACAGAAAACCTCTTTATCTTTTAAACCAGTGATGTACCAATACTGAATGAACGAGAGCTATATTTATGTTTGACTGAAGTGCTTTTGTCATGGTCTGATCAATCCTTCCTGGAGCTTACAGAAGCTTTCCCGCTGGCTTTGCTGAACTTTGCACTGTCTTTAGTGTATGATTGTAGTTTGTAAGGGAAGGCTCCAGAAGGCTTTGCTTACCTTAGATATTACTTCCCCTTTTAGATATCCCAAGAGTATGACTGTCATGTCATTTTTTTCAAATCCTTGCAAAGATTATTATTTATTATAGGTATGGTAATAGGACAATTTTTTATAATATAACTAACAAAATTGTTGAAACCGAGTGCCTTATTTTTACAAATACTCTTCACAGTACTGCTGTGCTTGCTATACTTTTTATTACACAAATTAACAGCATGTAAAATGATGGAGGGTATGGTCTAGTGACCCCATATAAATATTTGCTCAGTCAGGGACTGTAATCAGTGTAAACCTCAGAGGTTTTTATCCTGAAAAGTTACAACTAACTTCTGATTGTCATCTGTTTCTTTCCATGATTGGATTTGGAAATTATCTATCGACTATGGAACAATTATAACTGTATAGTCATGAAATTCTGTTCTGCCAGGTGGTAGCCTGCAGTGCTGCATCTACCTTCTTGTGAGCCTAACAGCTCCATGTTTAACTCTCAGCAGTACTTTTTCATTTGTCTGTCTGAGGCAGATGTGGATGTGTAACTAATATCACTGCAATATATGAATGCATTTCCATAATTAGTGTCTTGTGAGGATAGATTTGGATTTAATGGGAAATTCAAGTCTTAAGTGTCTTGCAAATTGCAATATATTGATTAATACTACCCTCTCAACCAGAACTTAGTTCAACAGCCACCTGTTTCCAAAAATCTGGAAATCCACAACTGGAGTAGCCTAGCATTTAAATCAGAAAAGTAAATGAAGTTAGATGGACGCACTGGAATTAAACTATCCTTGTAAAAGAAGGTTGTGGTTGGTAAACATTTGGAAATAATTTTGAATATTTTTATGCAGGATGTATTTCAGTAATTAGAATTGGCCTTCCAGGTAACCTTTCTTACAGCAGTAATATTATTTCAAAGTGGAAAAGCTGAATTATTAAATGACTTAAGGGCACAATATTTACCAGATGTAATCAAAGAGAGTTTAAGAATGAAGAACAGCCAAAATTTTTCTCTCTGTATAACTGCTTCCTGCAGTAATCACACGAGCTTCTAGAACTGAAATCAGAGCATGCGTGCCGGGCAGGGGAAGGTTTGCTTCCATTGGTCCTCCTTAATTAAATTCTCCATGTGTGCTACACTGAAGCCTTAGTCACCCAGAAGGAGCAAACCTAGACAAAAGGAAAGTAAGGATGCTGTGGAATTTAATATCACTTATGTTTCTATTGGGCTTGCCTTTGCACAACGTGCTTGGAGCCCTATCTATCTATTTCTTAGGGAGAATCCAGCAGCATTTATCAGAGGATTATCACTTCTGAAAGAGGTATGCAGGAGGAAGAAAAATGAATGTTAGTAGTCAGAGCTTGTTTGTTTTTTTGCTGTGGGAATGTCAGTCAAATGTTGGTAGCCCCTTACTCTAATGAAGCAGCTGCCCAGCTTTCCCACCATCACTTTTGCTATGTATCTCTGTGTCTTGGTTTGCTTTTGGATGGAAGATTTTTCTCACCTGTTATTTCATAAGGTGGAAAGAAAGTCAGACAAAAATAATTAGAGAGATAGTGCCCTGCCAGGCAATATCCAGTTGATTTATTGATCAGGCTTATGAGGGCTCCACTGGACCAGAAGTCCTTTGATGCCTCAGTTTGCTGCTGGAGGACACTGTCTGGAACAACTTCTATCTGCAACAGAAGACAACGTTACTCGCTTCTTTTAACAAGGTGCCTGCAACTCAACGGGTTTGCAAAAGGCATGCCTACAAAGTTTATCCATGTCCTTGGGCCGGCATTATTTGGTCTAAAGTGACTGAGTATGACTGACCAAAATTTCAGAAGTAGGAACATTGAGCATTTCCCTTCTGTTTCGTTGAAAGCACAGAAGAAAGTGGCCTGAAAACAAAGTTGTGAAATTTCATTTCAAACTATTTTCCTATCCAAATAGGATAAAGAAGCAAGCGTGTGGTGTGTACAAAGTCTGCAGTAATTGGCTCAGACCTGTGATTCTCTTTAAGCAGTGACCGAGTCCCCCCTTTTGGGGACTGCAGAGCGGTCATTGCCTTCCCCTTGCAGACTGCTGGCCTCCCACACTTTGATTGTCAGGAGAAAAAGACATTTTTTTATCTAATTGTCAAGGAGAAAAAGAAAAGAATCGCAAAGGGAAACTAATATTTCTCAGATATAGAGATTTCTATGTCCTTTCATGCCTTGAACTTTGTTTATCTTTATTGCTACACCACCTGCAGTCCTGTTGCTAACTTCTGCCCATCAAAGTTGATGCATGGTCACAGCTCTCTTGGACTGTCTGTCACCTCAAACTGGGAAATGCCTTCTCCTGTTCTGCTGTCATCCAACTCTGAACTGTTATTGAAAATCATTCTTCAACATCTTTGTGCTTTTCCCAGAATTTCAGAAGACAAATATTGGTGTCTTCCTGCGCATTTTGCAATTTGCACGGAAAACCACAGTTTTATGTTTTTGTACCTGCAGCTCAGGATTCAAGATTGACAGCTATTGAAAAGTGTCTCAGGTAGTGTGGTAAGTGTGCAATGGAAAAGAGTCTTTGCCCCAGCCACGAAGATCCTCCTGGTGTTGTTACAGAGAAGATTAAACTAAACTGAAAACATTGCCCAAACTGCAGGCATTTGTGAATTTGCTTGGACAATGGCCTTATGTGTGAAGGTGACATTGCTGGGGTTGTAGATGAAGGTAAAAAAGAGAAACAGCACAGGTCGCTCCAGTCAGACCCTTCACAAACATTGGTACAGCCTTCAGAGAAACATGAAGAGCGGGCATAGTTTTTGTTTGGACAGAGCTTGGGAGGTCAAGGAGAAAAGCTCTCCCATCTGATTCTTCTGGCAGCTCAGGAGCCAGGCTTTGTCCCCCCGTTTCACAGAGAAACAGCTCCGCGTCGGCAAGACCAAGCTCCATCCTAAGCTGCTTCTCCTGGTGAAAAAGGAAAGGCGGTTCAACAGCTGCTTGGATTCCAGTGGGCAATATTACCTTTTTGCATGTACAGTCCTAAATACGTATATGCAGTTGAACTTTTTTGGGGGTATGTATTTCACAGCGATGCCAAAAGGGTCAGCCTCTGGCACTATGTGGATGCAATGGCAAAGAACTAAAGTCTATCTCCTAGTGTTGGGCAGGACTGCTATCAGCTAAAGCCACCTCTGGCACTCTCCCGCATCTCTCTACCTCATTGCCGAGTCTCAGCTCTAACTTTGCCTTTGACCCTTCCTATCTGGTCCCCATACAAGTGTGAAGAAAAAGTACAAACCCTGGGTTTCTTAGGAACAAATCAGGAACATACTATTTTCAATCAAAACATTATGGCCCCCACCCCTTATATAATACTTTTTTGGGGGTTTTTGTGGCTTGCATGTCATCAGCCAGTGGAACTTCATCCATAAGAAAAGTAATAAATCTGCCAGGAAAGCTCATTAGTTTAATTTATTCTGATTAAATACAAGGATTGCTCATTTCCTTGTTTCATCAAGGATTATAATCAAGATTTTAAATGTGGCCAGAAGGGACATTTCAGATAGTGATTCAGTCTGTAAGACAGAAAGCAGGTTTTATATAGGAAAACATAGTTAAATATGCAAGCACAGTATGTCTGTATGTGAATTTGAAATACAGTTGCATAAGGATCTCAACATTTAACATGAAAAATGTCTGGGAGGGATTCATTTGGGGGTGGGGGTTGAACAGTATTATTTTTCCTCTCATTAGTACTGAGTTTAACATATAACCTTTTAATAGGGATATGAGGAAAATAAACAGTTAATTCTTTGTGATCCAGAACTGACTAGACAGAGAGCTTGGTTTTATGGAAGACTTTTTTTGTGTATTTCTTGAATGACCTAAAATATTTCCAAAAGAAAATTAATGTTTTGAGGGACCTTTCACATAGCAATTCAACTAGCAAACAATCATCTCTCCTAAAATTACTGCTTATAGTGCCTGTGACTCAGCATGTGTTTTCTAGCAGTGACTCGTGAGAGAAATGATCTATGGCGACCTAGGCTAGCATCCTTCTTCTTACTCTGTCCTTATCCATTCCCTGAAACCTGTAGGTTGAATTCACTTAGGGTTTTGTCCTATCATCTTCCTCTTTTTTTTCTTCCTCTTTTCCGTAAAACTTTCCCAAAGCAATTTCTAATCCCCACCTCCCCTGTGGGTGGAAGCTATCAGCAAGGCAGCCGTATGCCAAGGACTGGTGTTTTACCAATTGCTTGTGCCTTTCTGCAGAATAGCAGAGGAAATACAGGAACTGCCAGAATGAATCAGACCTGCGATTTCTCTAATCCACCATCCTCTGACATCTGATAGATATTCTTCTGAACCATATACATTCTCTGCACTAGTTTCATGTTTTCTCCTCCTTTTTAGAGGTCAATTTTACATAGTCTGTGGAAGTATGGAAACAAAGATGTAGTAGCAGAACACAATAGGATTTCGGTTGAAGGAGAAACATATTTCTGGTCTGTTCCATCTTCATAATAACTGCATGAAAAGGGATATCTGCTGAAGCCTGAACTGTATAATGAATAGTGCACAACACTCCTCCCACTTATAAAGTTAGTTTGGGCACTTACCACCCGTGACCGTAAGAGCACAAGGTCATTCATGAAACACAACGAAAAAGAAGCACAGAAAGCAACATTACTATGGGATCTGAGGCAAACACTTTGCCCTGTAAAACTCAAAGCATGTTTCTGAAGTTGAAAATGAGATTTAACCATATTTAAATAAGAGGAAAATATGGTGTAGAAAAATTTAATTACTTGTTGAATGTTACCTAAGAGGACCTAAGTCTGAGAATGATCAAAATTTGAAGAAGATACCTATATGGAAAGAAGGGATGTATTACACTTATTATCAAATGGAGCACGTTCAACATCATTTGTATTGCAGAGGAGAGCTGGCAGACAAAAACCCAAGAAAATAGCAGTTACTGGAAAATGCCAGTTTGTGACAACTAAAATTTGGAGGACGCAACTTAAACCCCTGCTTCATCAAAGCCGAAATTTTTGTTCTAAACTCAACCGATGACCCCGGATACCTAATAACTTGGTGATTAGGCCACCTGGGAATGGGACTTCAGGTGCAAATCCCTCCGCTGGCTGCTTTCAGCTGGGAGCTTCAGCCCAAGTGTATCACAGTGCGAGGAAACCATTTTCCGTGGAGGTCTGGGACAGGAATGAAGTGGCCACTGCTGCAGGGATGATGACTTCTGGGCAGCCAAGAGCAGCGTGATTGCACTGCTCCCTGTCTCACCAGTCACCTGTACCCACAGCAGCGTGCGGGGTAGCCTGCCATAGGGTATGGGGACATGCTGCCCATCCTACCGTGTGACCAGCTGTACTATACGTTTCTGCTTGGATTGTACGACTTCAGTAGCAGGTCCTGTGCTCAGCCATCTGTCTCAGGCCTTCAGGACTGGGAAATGTGGTTGCATTACTGTAGGCTTTTTATCACATGGAGCCAGGTGGCCTTCTACTGCCATTCTACCTTCTACTGCCATTAAAATGCAATTCTCTTCAATGAATCCTTGCATGCATGCAGGGGCTGGCACATTAGAACATTTGCAAGTCCTGCCACCATCTGGGATTTATGTTGAGTGTTATTCAAATGATACACGGTGGAGCCTCAGGAAAATAATGGCAGTGAAGAGAACGTACATTGAATGCATTTATCGACCCTATTCCAGCTGAAGAAATACAGTAATTCCCAGACACAATTTTTCTGTTGCCTGGGAGGAAAAAGAAAATCCATTAGACTCTTTTGATTATAGATTTTTTAAAAATAGCGATTGTTTAAAAGGAATTGAGCACATTAAAGTTCATTTTACAAGAAAGAGAGAAAGTATCATGAACGTATTGGTGGATTATTTTCAGGTTTGGGCTCATGTATCTGACTGATTAAAGAAAGCTTGAGATTTTCAGGCAGTCTCACATGTGATGAGGCGGTTGTTATGGCAACAATACATTTTTTATGAGTTATAATAATGACAAAGCAACATCTTTTAAATTATCAGGATTTAAAGTTACAGCTGCTTTGTTATGTCTTCTATACACACCTTGAAAATATTGAAATATTTTCATGAATATGTGGTGCCATCTGTATGCAATATGTTAAAAAAAAGACCTTTAAGAAGGGGCATACATTAAGCCAATAACAACTTTCATTGTGCCTCATGAATATTCTATTTTCCATCCTCTCTGTGATTACTTTTTACTATTTTTTTAATCAGATATGTTTCTCACTTCCAGTGTGATAATCGTAAGTGTAGCCAAGGTCCTGAAGAATTGCTAGGTGTTCTCAAAATTAATATTGCTGCTACAGTAACTTTCAGTTAAGCTTGAAGGTAGTAGTTATTTGGGATGCTTCTGAGAAATTCAGGAAGTAATGCACTTCACTGACCCTTGTCATTTGCCTAGATATCCCTGTTGGAAAGATTTGATCCAAGGTGTATTTCTCAATGAAGTCTCCCAGGATGTGGCGCATGTGTACCTGCTCTGACCATGACCTCTGCTCACATGAGAAGTCCTGATGATACTGCAGGGGTGCACAGACAGACTTTTGCAAGAGAAGAAGGATTTTTGTCCTCTTCAACAGAGAGAGAACAGGAATTACATTCACACATAACTCACATTTGTCACTACTTATGTATTAAGTAGTGCTGTGGTTTAACCCCAGCCAGCAACTAAGCACCACGCAGCCACTCGCTCACTCCTCCCAGTGGGATGGGGGAGAGAATCGGCATAAAAGTGAGAAAATTCGTAGGTTGAGATAAAACCATTTTAATAGGTAAAGCAGAAGCCGTGCGCACAAGCAAAGCAAAACAAAGAATTCATTCACTACTTCCCATCGGCGGGCAGGTGTTCTGCCACCTCTGGGAAAGCAGGGCAACATCACGCATAACGGTTTCTTGGGAAGACAAATGCCATCACTCCAAATGTCCCCCACTTCAGTCTTCTTCCCCCAGCTTCACATGCTGAGCATGACGTCATACGGTACAGAATACCCCTTCGGTCAGTGGGGTCAGCTGTCCCGGCTGCGTCCCCTCCCAGCTCCCCGTGCACCCCCAGCCTGCTCGCTGGTGGGGTGGTGTGAGCAGCAGCAAAGGCCTTGACTCTGTGTGAGCACTGCTCAGCAGTAACGAAAACATCCCCGTGTTATCGACACTGTTTCCAGCACAAATCCAAACCACAGCCCCATACTGGCTACTACGAAGAAAATTAACTCTATCCCAGCCAAACCCAACACAAGTAGAAATAAACAGGTATTTCAGTCTTTAAGCTTCTTTTAGGCCTAGTTGCCCTCAACACATCCAAGTCATCCACTTGAACAGGCCATCCCACTGTTGTTATTGACCAGGACGATTTTATTCCTTTGGATGAGCTAGTCTGTACTAAAGGGAAATCATGAGTAGAAGCTTCAAATAAATGAGCCTTGATTAGGACAATTCTGGAGTCTATTTTTGAGACTTTACTGTCTATTCTGGAGTGTACCCCATTCACACACAGGAGCACGTGTATTTTCTCTGCACTGAGAGCAGGGGTCCTGTCCTTGCAGCCCGAGGAACAAATGTTTCAGCTCAGTACTACTCCTGTCTACTGATATTATTAATACCAGAAAAAAAGGGTTGTGAGAGTTATCTGTAGAACTGTGTATTAAAAACAGACGTGGGATCCAAGAAGAATTTATTCATCCCTCACTGTTAAGGAAGCCACACACTTAAATTATAAAAAAAAGTAGTGCATGATTTGCTTTCTGTACATGTCTTGTGTGTCTAGTGTCTAGTAAAATATTTTGCTTATTTCTGAAAGTGTTTGAAATAATATTTGGTCTTCTATAGCTGTCAAGCTGCTTTACCTTCTTGCTGAGATCTGCCTTAGGCCATTTGCTGACAAATGTCTATGTATCATTGCTTCTAAACACCTAAGAGACTATTTTAAATGTTAAAAAAGCCCTTGCCCATCTGTCCTTTGAATAGTGTTCAATGAAAAAAAGAGTCATTTTCATATAGAATCTGACAATAAGTAGATTGTGCTTTGTCCAGCACTGATAATTAGCTTTTCTTTTTTTTTTTTTCCCCATTTGAAAGTGAGGTCATCATCAGTACTTACACTCCTCTTGGCATCTAAAGAAAAGCGTTACTCTTAAATTGAATGAGAGGAGTCTGAAAAAGATTACTTTTTCAACCTGAGATCAATCATCATGTGAATGAAAAAATGTCCATGACATGTTTTTATTATGGCAGCTTTTTCTTTCCTTGTACTTTCAAACAACTACTGCATCAGCACATACACTCCTTGAAAATAACCATTTTCTCATTGGTTTCAAGGGACTGTCTGTCTGACTGAAAAATATCAGGAAAAACTTTTCTTTATGTGTAGTTTGGGGAGGGGTGGAACAAAATACATCTTTGCCTAGTTATCTCTGGTTTTAGATTAGTTCTCAGAACTGAATCAATAAGTATTGTTCTAACGTGCTTAAATATTTAATTTGGTAGGCATATAAATATCATAACATACACACATGCAACATCAGCAGTTTGGGATTTTTTTTTGCTTCCCAGACTTTTTTGAAGGAGAAGGACTGTACAGAATACGAGACTAACATCTGGAAGAACTGCAAAGGTTTATCTTTGGAGGAGCACTCCTTAAACTTAGGAGTTTACTAAATCTGGGGCTCCTAAGGATTGAAAACTTGTAGAAGGATAGGATTATCAATTATGATCCATTGTCAATGATCTGGATGAGGGGATTGAGTGCACCCTCAGCAAGTTTGCAGATGACATCAGGTTGGGTGGATGTGTTGATCTGCTTGAGGGAAGGAAGGCTCTACAGAGAGATGGACCTCCGCAGAACTGCATGATTTTCAAACAAGACTCAGTGCCAGGTCCTGCACTTGGGTCACAACAACCCCATGCAATGCTACAGGCTTGGGGAAGAGTGTCTGGAAAGCTACCTGGGGAAAAGGACCTGGGGGTTTTGGGACAGCAGTGTGCCCAGGTGGCCAAGAAGGCCAATAGCATTCTGGCTTATATCAGCAATAGTGTGGCCAGCAGGAGTAGGGAAGTGATTGTCCCCCTGTACTTGGCACTGATGAGGCCACACCTCGAATCCTGTGTTCAGTTTTGGACCTCTCACTACAAGAAGGACATTGAGTTGCTGGAGAATGTGCAGAGAAGGGCAATGAAGCTGGTGAAGAGTCTAGAGAACAAGTCTTATGAGGATTATGAGGAGTGGCTGAGGGAACTGGGGGTGTTCAGTCTGGAGAAGAGAAGGTTGAGGGGAGACCTTATTGCTCTCTACAACTACCTGAAAGGGGGTTGTGGTGAGGTGGGTGTTGGTCTCTTCTCCCATGTAACAAGTGATGGGAAAAGAGGAAATGGCCTCATGTTGCACCAGGGGAAGTTTAGATTGGATATTAGGAAAAACTTCTTCACCGAAACGGTTGTCAAGCATTGGAACAGGCTGCTCAGGGAAGTGATTAAGTGACCACCCTTGGAGGTGTTTAAAAGGTATATAGATGTGGCGCTTATGGACATGGTTTAGTGGTGGACTTGGCAGTGCTAGGTTAACGGTTGGACTTGATGATCTTAAAGTTCTCTTCCAACATAAATGATTCTATAATTAGATTTTTTAAACTTTTTTGTTCAAATGAGAGGAATGATTTAGAGAAAAATAGAATGTAGTTTAACAAAGAGAGTTGCAAACATAACTAGGGATGGTCATGTACAGATGCAGAACGGAGAGTGATGTTATGTAGAAATATTGCAGAGAAGGCTATTGGTTAAAATAGCTCATGAGGTGAACATGAGTCATGGTGTCGTGGCAAAGAAAACAGCACGTTATGATGTATATAAACTAATACACTACCCTTAAGATATATGAAGTCATACCATCCTGTAGGGTACTGGCACAGCCTCTGCTGCAGAGCTGAGGCTTGTATGGGTGTTGAATTTAATAACAATATGAATGACAAATTTTAAAAGGATATACATAAACTGTAGAACCACGCAGATGTAAGATTGACCAGATAAAGACATAGAAGTTACTGGATAGTTCTCTGTTCATACAATCTTAATTTTTATCATCTTCCCACAGGTCACCAATTCAAAACTGCAAAAAGTAGCTACAAGAAGGAAGATAAAATTATTTTCCACATCTGCTGTTTTTCTAAGACAGGGAATACTAAGTCGAGGAATTGACTTCAGGATAAGGAATATTCTTTTAACAAAACAGTGAAGTGTCGAAGTAGATTGCCAGGAGAAACATTGGAATCTGTCAGATTGCCTTTAAGAACAGGTAGGAGGGACATCTGTCAGGAAAGACAGTTGATCCTTAGGGTGAAGAAATCACCTAGATAACCTCTTCAGCTCTGTTTTATAAATTTCTGTGGGTATTGCAGCATGCTATTTTGACTTACAACACAATGCCATTCATGGCCTGTACAAAGCTAACCAAGTCTGTGTGTTTTGATTTTCTTTCACCCTCCTTTTTTTGTGAGTGCTCAGAAATAACTAGTACATCCTGTAGCTGGTATTTCAAAAGACTGGGTAAGTGAACCTTCCAACAAAGTGCTGTTTGAAAAAAAATGTACTTGTTAAATGACACTAGGACTTGCAATGATGTGATGCAATATAACTAGAATAAAATATTCCAGTATACAGGCATATTAGCTTTAAACTATAGCACCTTGGCTATCACATGAAGGACATTAGGCAAATGGTTGTTGGCTGATATCAAGACTCCACCATTCTTAGCATCTAAGCATGCATAAATACACAAGATCCCATCCCACATCTGGGATGCAATAAATTGCAATAAGGGCTTCTCCAGGGTGCTGAAGATGTGCTGTGAAACGTCCTTAAGATGAGTTGAAACACCTTATTTAAATTTTATCTACAGTGCCTGTCAGATAGGGCCAGTCCTCTGTATCATATAATGAATGCTTCACTCACTCTCTTCGGTGACCAGTTAATCACTGCCACGCCACTCATTTTAGTAGCATTACTTTGTCAAGTAGCTCTTCAATCATTTGGGCAGGTATTAAAAACATGGCTTTTGCAGCACCTGGAGGCCCAGATGCTGATACCTTTTTGCAGCAGAGCACTTTCCTATACCATCACCATCCTTGGAATCTGTGAAACGAGGTGTACTGCAAAAGCAGTGAGTTGATCTCCACACTTCAGAGCCAGGGAACAAGCTAATGCCCTGAGATAACTGTGTGTCCACCCTGGCAGGTGTAGGTGGTGTCTGTGCTCAGCATGCAACACCGAGGTCTCTCCGGGCAAGACTAAAGCGTTGGCTTGCCTGCTTGACATCAGTCACACGTTCACACACTATACAGATAACTGTAATGGCAGAAGGCTATATAGGAGCAGCCAGTTGCTGATTTCTGGGTTATAAGTGAAAATCCTTTAGGTGTCTGCTAGGTGGGGATAGCAGCAAGTGACAGTTTCCACAGACTCCCTTCCAGTGAAAAGGTTTGCTTAGACGTGATGGAATGTGATGAGCAGCATCCCCAAGGACTTGGCCTTTTCTTGGAGGGCAGTGTGGCCATAGCTCTGCCTGTGTCTGGCCAACGCTGTTTCTGTTTTCTTCACCTGTTCTGCACTTATCTATTATCTGTTTTTCCTCTCCATCTTTCTGGTTATGTCTAGAGATACTTTACTCCAGATCACCTTGGCGTTTGTATTTTCCTGCCAAAAAATCTTTCGGCTTTGATTTGTATTATTATACTAGTTATTGTTTATATTTTTAATCTTTTAACTTTTCTGTTCTTTTTCCAATTACCTCCTAGTATTTAGTAAGATCCTGGGAAATTCAGACCATAAGTTTCATTTTGTATGGCAAAACTTTTGTTCCTAGCTTAATATAAATGGTTTTCAATATTTTTTGTCAATGGCAGTGATATTAATACATAGTTTTATGGAAATATTGTTCATATCAATGATGATCATGTGGAAAAGATTAAAACAAATCCTTCCCACTATGAAAATATTAGTAAGAAACTGTTTAAAGATGGTGATACAGATCTGTTTCTTCTACAGTGAACAGAAAATCCAGCTCATACTGTTACCTAATAAAAAGAGTGCATACAGAGGTTTCTTCTTATCTAAGTTACGGGTCAAAAGGGATCAAAATTGGCTTGTTCATTATTCCCAGTGTTTAATAGCCAATAATGTCCTGTTCTTAGGTTTGTCTTTTTTGAAACCATGATTAACAAAATTTAGAATTAGCTCTCAAAATCTTCTAGTAAAATAAAGATGACATCTTAGAACAATTTTTCTCAAAAGTCTGAAAAATTTTTCTGTAGTCTGATTTTTCTAAAAGCCTGTAATAGTCGTAAAAGTTCTGATGCTAATCCTACTTCTTAAGTATTTTTCTCTTACCTGGGACTACTTTTTCAAAGTAGCTCCAAAATACTGAGTCAGCCAACTGCACATTCTCTCTCACATACACAGAACTTAAAATCTCAACAAAAGATCTATGTTTCTGAAAAACAGCAAAAACATAATAGTTTTTTTCAAATTATATAATTTATCAGTCTCATTTTTAGCCTGCGGGCAAATGATGAAAAATTCAAGTTTTGTGTACTGCTGCCTAGGAATGGCAACTTGCCATTCGTACTGTCTCTAACATCTGTTTTACCTGCACAGCTAACGCGTTTTATAGAAACCTCTTATTTAAAAAGCTCTTTCTGCTTGAAAGAGCTTTGTGCTTGTAGACTCCTGGTCACTAGTA
>NW_010537067.1:0-8804 GCF_000687285.1 Phaethon lepturus | reverse complement strand
AGTGATTTTCACCTGCAAACCCGTGAGGATATTACAGTAGCAAATGATTGGCTGAGGAAGACTAAAATCTAACCTGATAGTCAAGAAGTAATGCCTCTGGGAAAAAATAATCAGTACTATCACAGGAAGTGATGGATATATTAGTTACCACCACTCAGGAAAAAGATCTTTTAGTTGCTGTGAATAATTTTCTGAAGGTGTCTATTAAGTGAGATGGCCTACGTGCAAACAGTTTTTATGGAAGACCCTAAAGCTCCAATGGCCAAAGGATAGGAGCATATCAGAGGACAAAACGTTCAGTGTTTGTTTTAGTTTTTATATACTTTTTCTAAATAACCACAATTAACAGAATCAAAATGTGGTAAGCTACCTCCAGACATTATTACTTTCTATGAGAAAGCTTGCAATAAAGTTTATTTACATTGCTTGTAATTACATTCAGGTTTTGTTTTTCAGTGCTTCTTTTAACTTTTGAAGGTGGAAGATGTCTTCATATGTCTTAACCCTACATAATATGACATAATAGGAAGAATGAAGAATAACGTTAAGTAACTGCTGCTGCTTATAAGGGATGCCACCTCCTGGGGTTACACAGGTATCAAAATGGCAAATTGCAGTCCATTAGGATCATTGTTCCGGTGTGAGTATACAAACACTTATTTAAGTGCATAGGTGTGTATTCAACCACCTATTACCATGTGCAAATAAAGTAATTTTTGCAACTGTCAATACATCTGGCAATCATACCTCCAATACTCAAACAGGATGGTGTCTTTTTTTGTGAAGAATTTTAGGGCTAAGTGCATGAAGACACTAGATTTCAGTGTGTACACCTGATGTTTTCCACAGCCCTAAGGATGAGATAGGTAGGTCATGCAAATAATCCATGTATTGTTACAGATTTGGCTGCTGCTGGGTCTGCTCAAAGTAAACCTTGTCCTCCACTCATCACTGCCTACATCTGAAATGCGTTTTATAAGGATGGCTGCATTTGTGTTGCTATTATTGTAGCCACCCTATAGTAGTTTTCCCCTTTCTGGTTGAGGGATTGCAGAGTGCCATTTTCCATTAATCTTCAGTTTGACACTAGCTTTTACACTAGTTCAGGTTATTCTAGTGGGTATGTCTGGACTGCACCATGGTGAGGCAATGGGCACAGGACCCTCAGCCTAAGGTAACCATGCTACTGAGTTCATGATACCTGCCAGACAGTCCGTTTCAGGTCTATCTGTATGACCCGTAATGATCTGTGATTACCATAGAGATATACTGAAGTTCCTGGGATTGACCTGAAGAGGCAGCAGTCCTCCCTTAATTCTCAATGTTTCGGTTTGGTTTGGCTGCTCACTTCCTAGAAACACATCATCAAGTGAAAAGGGTGAGCCCATTACATGCTGTGGTATGAAAGACGAAGCTGTTGATTTCATGAAATAATGGTGTGGCTGTTTGAATTGCTGAGAAAAACTGAGGAGCTTCCTGAGAAGAAGTGCGGAAAGGTATTTTTTCATTTACAACTTCCTTAATTAGTTCAACCAATAGCTGTTTTTCTACAGTTGCTTTGGACCACACAATACTTTTGCACTGTCTTTATATTTTTTCACCTAAGAAACACCTTGTTTTTTGATTCCTTTGACAAAGAGCTAGATCTAAGCCTCAAAAGTCATATTCATGCATTCCATCATTTTAAGAACAGATGAATTCCATAACTTGTTTTAAGCATAATGAAGAACAGGACTTAAAAAAACCCCAACACATAATTTATCAAACCAGATTTATGTTTATTTTAGGCCCAGTTTCTATCTTTTCTCTTGCATGGATAAAGCCGTCTACCACAAATATTGAAATCTGGCTCTTATATAGTATTTGTCTTTGGGAGCTGGTCAAATGTTCTATAAACTTCATTGAAGAAAGCGTGAATGCTCCTCTGTGAAGCATCAGGTCTGCTTTGGTGATGACACTGGGAAAGCTTAAAGTGCTGTGAATTGTGATTTGGATGAAACTTCAAAATGAGTTTGTAGCAAAGTGAGAGAGAATGTCTATAAATCCTGACCTGCAAGCCCCTTCATGGGTTAGCAAATAATGTTTCTTCCCAGCTCGTGACAGCTACCAGCTTCAGTTAAGGTATAGTAAGATGTGCTCTGACAACATGATCTGTGTGGTTTAGGAAATTATAATCCTGACTTCCATTTATTTATCTTTTTGGTGCCAGCTACCGTCACATCAATTAAGTCTGGTAATTGAGTGTGCTAAACCCTCCTTAGAGGGTTACTAGATCTCTAGACTAGTAGACTAACTAGACTAACAACTACTAGACTAACAACTTCTACTTTGCACTGCTGTGTTCCATCTTCTGACTTAAGCTTCTCCCAAAAAATCAAAGCAAACCTTACCAATAATAAACAGGTCCTCCCCAACACCTCTATCAACAAAAACACCCTTGACATGTGGTTGCCCACTGCTGTTTGCATAAATACTTCATGTGCCCTGCTTAGCAGTTTAAGGCTTATATGTATCTATTTTTTTCCAGTCATGCATGTGCGTAACAAAGAGCTGATGTTTTAAGACTTCAAAATAGTAAAAATTCTTGACTTGAATATGATACTGGGGCACAACCCTGGGAAGATTCAATGTTCATCTTTTTCTTGATCAAATATAGCAGTGTGTAGACACAATGCATGGAGTATGATGAAGATTTCAGGTGCCTTTTTCAAGGTGATCACACAGGCAACATCAGAGAAACTGTTTTTAAAGAGAGTGGCCATCAGAAACAAACAGTAAGTTTGTAGAAGTTTCTACATGTCTACATGTAGAGAGGACTCTGTCGCCCACTGCCATGTGGTTATCTAATTGGTAATTTTACTTCTGTTTGGTGAAGGGTTGTGGGTAGCCATACAGCACCTACCCTTCCCTGTGAGGATGTTCTGACATTCCTGAACAGACCTTCCATCTCACATCACTGGTGCAGCTGTGAAAACAGATCTAGGTACAAAGTAATGTTCTAGCGAAAGAAACAGGAACTGACTTTCAAAGGCGCTGACAAGAGTAGCTGAAAATCAGGCACTGATGAGGAATCACGAAAATAAAAATATAAAATATAAACCTAAATCAATTGCCATAGGAAGTGTTTTTCCTGAAGCTGAAAATGTTGCTGTGGTAGTGCCGGTGCCCTGGAATAATGGGACATTTAAAAACTTCTGTACCGAGACATGACTTGTGGTATGGAAGATGGGATTATGCTACAGCATTAGTTTTATAAGCATATCTTGATGATCTGTCAGCTACGGAATCTGTGGGCAACCCAAAGGACACTTCTTGCTGACTCTAGAGGCGCAGGAGGGTAATTAATGAAAATCTCAAAGTACTGAAACAATGCAGCTAATGAAATTTTGAAATTTTGCATGCTTGGGGTCAATACAGGTTGTTTTGACCTTTTTCAAGAGAGCTAAGACAACAAAAGAGATTAAAGCTGTAAAGAATGAGAGCACTTGACCTGAGCAGACATGAGGATTTGCCTGCCAGTATCTCCCAGGGGACCAAGGAGAAGGAACTAGCAGTATCTGGTTTTAAGAAAGGCTTTTCTGTAAAATACTGGCACTACGCTTTGCATCGTATCTGGCTGGTGGCTGAATAACAACTGACACTGAAAGAACAGAGCATTGCTGAGCCAGTGTCAGATCTCCTGCGATGGTCATCGCTGCAAATCCCAGGGCGGTTCTGACTCAAAAAGTCTGTGATCTGCCAAAAGCGGATCACAGGGCGCCATGCCTCCACCTTCCCCCAGCAGTAAGAAAGAAGATGGCCAGAACCTGGGAAATGAGCGGGATGCTTTGCACAGGCCGTAGAGATATGCATAAAGAGACATATTTTGTCAGCCTCCAGTTAATATCAATATTGGGCAGTTGTGCTACAAAATGACAATGATTTGCTTGATCGTCATGATAAAAATACATTGTTATCATAAAACTGACTATAAAAACTACTTATGGTAAAAGAAGAACTCCACAAAAAGGTCAGATAATCACTTACTAGAAAAAAGTGTGACAGCCATAAAGTCAGATGTTGAAAAAGCAGATGTATTTTAGGAAAGAATATTAGTTTTGGTATAATTTGTTATACAGAGCTTTCAGCCAAAGATAAGTGTACCTTCATAACTCAAGTAGCAAAATGAAAGTGATGAATGTATGCATGAATTCCAAATGCCTTGGATTCCAAATATTAGGACCTTGAGTAATAACCAAAACAATTTTTATTTCTTACAGAAGTGCACTGATTTGAGAGAATAGCATGATATTGTCACCACAGGTACTCTGGTGTTCTGAAAATCTGAAGTGATATAATTTCCAGTCATCAAATAACTTGTACTTGCGGATTCTATTTACGTCTAAGTTGTTTCCCCCATTTCATATCCACTGAGAGTCCTGTACAGTACTGAGAAGAGCCTGGGATCCCTGACAAATACCTGGCAGTGCCAACAGCTGGAGTAGGCAGAACGTGAACTCCCTGAAATGGAAAGTCATCCAAAAACATGCTTCCTGAATCCTGACCCTCCTTTACTTCCTAGTAGCTAATTAAATATTTGCCATCAACGTGAATTTGTAAAAATATGTTAAAAATTAATGTCGATGATGTGCTTCACATACTCCTCTATGCAGGCTTTTATGTCTGTCTCTTATGGGCAAGAATAAGCTGGGCCAGGTATTATTTCCACAGTGATTTTTGATGCATTTTTGTGACATGACAAATATTTGTTCACAGTCAGTAACAAGTTGCCATTGTCGTCCCATGGACTTCCCATGGAACTGCAGGAGGGAGCCTGAGGAGAAAAACTAGAGATCTAGAAACATATAGAATGGTTTGGGTTGGAAGGAACTTTTACAGATCATCTACTTCCAACCCCTCTGCCATGGGCAGGCACATTGAACTTCTGTGGAAAGATTGAATAAACTTGGTTAATTTACAGAGAAGACTTGGATGGAGATTGTAACAGTCTTCATAAAGAGTCTCTGCTAAGAGAAGGAGCATTTTCTGGTAGTGAATTTAAACTATAGCCATGGTGATTCAGTTTAGGTATTGATAAGACTTACATTTATTAAGTATATTTAAGCTCAACGATAAAATGCGTAACATAACTGGAAAGTCTCAGTTTTGGGGGATTTAAGGAGCAGTTTAGATAACAGGATGCCAAGGCCCCTGAAGATGATTTGGACTAGGGCTGGGGATGGAGTGGGTGACTTCTCAGAGTTGCTTTGAGCCCCAAGTTTATGTGCCTGTGATTTTCATCTGTGATGCCCACTGAGCAGTTATGTAGTATCAATATCAATCAGTGAACTGAAGGACTCAGGGAATGTGGAGATGAAACTTTTTCATTGACAGCAGCAGATCAACATCAGAACTATGGTACTCCGGTTAATATTTCTTAATCTCTTCAACTGTTAGTGTCATCAGTGTGCTACTTACCATGGTATTAAAAACACTAAAGAAAAATGCCAGAATAGTATGGGACAACGGATACTTCATGGAAGACCTGCAATTTTCCATGGCTTCACTGCTTGGCATCTCACAAAGCAGAGCCTTTCATTTATATAGAAAGAGAAATATGTAAGTTATAGGCAAGAGCTTTGAGTTTACTCAGGGGAAGAATATATGGAACATGGGTTTTCTTCCTTGGATGATAAGGGATTAACTTGCTTTGTGTCAACTACTTCTCTCCCCACCTAACAATATGAAAAATTCACAATTGTCTCACCATTAGATTCACTGAAGTCTTTAGAGCCAATGGCTGATTTCAGGCCAATGTCATAATTAGAGAACAGGATTATGTTACCATTTTATTTTAATCTTGTGAAGAGCTGAAGCAAATGTATATTCAAGGCTGATTAGGCCTGCAAAATTCTTTAATTAAATGCAGAGTTGAAATGTATATATCTTTGCAATATATTTCAATGGGAGCTATGTGTTCTAATATTATTTAGATTAAGTATGTTTTAAATGTATAACTATTCATTTTAATAAAGAAAACAGAACAGTCTCTTAGTCATTTGAGTAGTTCATTGTTTACAGAAAGGAGGGTATAAATGAAGAAAACAATGATATCAGAAAGCTGACTCACCTCTTTTACACTGATGTGTAAAGAGGCAAGAGTCCACAGAACTCAGTGGAAATCTCCAGCAAAAAACTTGTGGAAGACAGAAGAAAATCAGACCTCAACTTCTTTGGGGGTGCTTGTTGACCTGAGGACCGCTGCAGATACTTGTCAGTTTATGCAAACGGCTGTACTCAACTTCCCCAAAAGGGCAGTTCATTAATGTGGCAAATCCTGTGCTCAACAGACTAAATGTTCTAAGTTCACTCTGTGTGTTAATTATGTACTTACCTATTCACAAATAGTCCATGACAAATTTTAAATTGCTAGGATACTCCAGGGAAACGTTCAATGGTAAAGTTTGCTCCTGGAACCCTAGGGAGGATTTCTGTCTTTTCTACTCAAAATAGCAACACGGTCTGTTCCTGAGAAATGGTAAACATGTCTCTGCATTGCTGAGCACCCTTTTCTTCCATCAGCTCTTACTGGAGTTCTGCACGTTTTGGCAGCCCTAAGTGAGTAGAATGAATTTATCACCTTCCAAAAGACAGAAAGGAAATGAATTCTGCAGATAACGCCATGTTTCTTGTAGCCTGTGAGCACTGATATATTGAAAAGTCCAGCTGGGTTTTGTTTGTTGAATAAAACATCCCAAGAGTAGAATCCCTGGATTTATTTCCCATTCAGATGTAACATGTAACCACAGTTTACTCCCTGTGGTGTTTTGGGTTGTCTTAAAGACAACTTTTTTGTTTGTTTGTTTTCCCCCCCAAGAGACAACATTGCATGGTTAAGTTATTGGTAGACTGGACACTTCTAACAGCAGCTTTCAGCATGGGCTGCCTCTATCAAAAAGCCTTAGTGGCATTATAGAGCAACAATCCCTTCAGAATTTTGTAATGGATGAAGTCATGCAAAAGATTTTGTCATTTGTCACTATAATCCAATACAGAAAAACAGTTACCTTATAGGGATGAGGATGGGAAAGGCTTTTATATGATTACATCACAAGATGATAAATGAGAGCAATTTGTGTTCATCATGAGAACAGCATCCCAAAGAGAATGCTGTTATAAATTTTGTCCTGCCCTCCCTTCCTCCACCACAAAACTAGAATGCCAGCTTAGAAATAAGCAGGCAGGCTCTGACAACAATCTAGATGGAGAAAAGCAAAACCAGTGAAGATTTGTCTGCATTTTACTCTATCAAGAACACTGAGAACTAAAAAAGTAAAAGAGAAACACAGGAAGATACTTAGGGCAAATTCTTAAAATATATTTCCCCCTTTTTCTTGAATAAAGAATATTTTTGTTTAGTAAAATATTAATCCTGTGTGGAAAACAACTGACTTGTTCCTGAAGTAGAACAAAATTATGTTTTGCAAATAAGTCAATGAAAACATTTCATTTGATAAACTGGAACTATTTCAATTTGAATGTAAAGAACATTTGAGTATGTTAATTAGAAATCTGAAAGAAAAATAATTTAAAAATATTATTATTTCTAAAATTTTTTTGAATCCAGAGATATCAATCTCCCCCCCCAGGAATTTTGGGCTGACTGATCTGCATTTTTAAAAGAAAACCCTTTTGATAAGTGGAATTTTCCAACCTACTCTGTAACTGAATGAGTATTGAGGTCAGCAATTAGCTAATCCTTTCTTCCCTTTCTCATATGCATCACTGCAGTGGCAACAACAGGCTGGAATGAAACCTTATGATGCATTTATTTTCTGTGGACTGGTAATTGCCAACTATTCAGCCATGATGCCTTAGTTTGTGCCATCTGGATTCTAGAATTAAGAACAGCGGCATTCAGCCTTGCATCTTCATGTACATTTTAAAAGATAGCAGATCTACTTGCCTCTTTCCTCCCTTCTTTTTTTTTTTCTCTCCATCACTTTAATAACCTCTCCATCCTCTCTGTATGGCCTGTGATATTTAACAAGTTGGGCGTGGAAAGAGCAATGCAAATGCTCTTTGTGCTGATGAAGAAAAGATGAAGACTGAGCTCAAACACCTGTGTCTCCTAAATCCTTGTGGATGTGTGATCTAAAGCTGATCGAAGTCATTACTGGATAGTGAGTTGTCTGTGCAAGTAAAAGGAAGGAGTGTGAACTGGGTTGGTACTTTTGTTGAAGAGTCAGCATTAATGCTCAAGGGTCTTGTGATACTCTTAAAATCCTCCTACAGAGGGGTTTTCTGCTAAATCACAGGGCTTAAACGCAGGGCTGAGGGACTCTTTGAAGAGAGGAAATCAGGAGACTCCAGAGCAGGTAGCAGAGCTTGAGGGATGAGGTGGTTCTGAGAAGACACCACCAGGGAGCTTTACTTCCACCCCATGATCTCACCAGCAGCTGAGGATGCAAAGAGATTTAACTCAGGCTCCTGTCTGGAGATGGTATGAGAGAAAAGGCCCAGAAATGTGTCTCTGCTATGAGTGCCTCGGCTCAGGGAATAGTATGCTCTGTAGTAATGCTGATTGAGGGTTGAAGCAAGATCTGGCATAGGACACCAGACTAACAAGAAGTAGATGAGCTATAGGGTCCAGGCAGCCCTGTGGGTGCCGAGTTCCTATCAGGAAAGGATGTAGAAAAGTAAAATGAAACTGGACAGCAGTCTTGGTTCTGCTCCGGAGCTCTTGGTTCTGCTCCGGAGCTCTGTCCACCCCATGGCTGAGATGTGGGGAGTATTGCGTTAAGAGGCAGAGCAATTTGGCAGAA
>NW_010537066.1:7798-9355 GCF_000687285.1 Phaethon lepturus | reverse complement strand
TGGCGTCTCCTCCCCCGGGGCACCGGCCGCAGGAGGACCGCCCGCCGCTCGTTCAGGGCACAGCTGCTGCGCGCTGCTGCCCGCAGCTGGGCAGTATCAGGAGCCCTGGTCACCCCGCAAGGGGAACTGGACGGATTCCGGAGCCCTGGTTGCCCGGTAAGGGGAAGTTTTTGGATAGGTAAGACCCGCCTCAAGGGCAGTGGCATGGAAAAAAGAGGTTTTCTGGAGAGGTTTGGGTAGAGCTAATGCATCCCCTTCACTGTGCAGGCAGTGTGGCCCTGCTGCCAGCGAGTGAGGAAGGGGCTGCCTGAGGAAGATGGACGCAGGCTTGCAGCCCACATCAGCGGCAGGGCTCAGCCTGCCCTGTACCTCTGCGCTCAGCACACAGAATCAGAGTATCACAGGATGGTGTGGGTTGGAAGGGACCTTCAAAGACCATCATCTAGTCCAACCCCCTGCCATGGGCAGGGATGTCTTTCATCAGACCAGGTTGCTCAAAGCCCCGTCCACCCTGTCCTTGAACACATGCAGGGATGGGGCATCCACAGCTTCTCTGGGCAACCTGTGCCTGTGTCTCATCACTCACATCATAAAAAATTTCTCACTTTAATCTAATCTAAATCTGACCTCTTTCAGTTTAAAACTGTTTGTAAAGCAAGGATGATCCATGGGATCATCCTGTGGGATAAGGGCCATGAAGCCCTGGCAAGGGTCTTGGGCACTGTGATGAGAAGGGCCCCCAGAACTGAACAGATCTTACTCCTGCCACGGTGGAGAGGGACATCTTCACTTATAAGGATAACATGAGGTGGCCAAGGTGTCTTGAATCATTAACCAAGTAGTACAAGCTTTGCACCTTTTTTTTCTTTTTTTACCCCCTCCCTGTCTAATGGACTCCCTCCCTTCTCCTCCTCCTCCTCCTCAGCCATCTTCAGCCAGGTACGCAGCAGCAGCAGCAGCCTGGTTACCTGCCGCCTGCAGCCCTCCTGCCTGGGTGCAAAGTGAAGGCAGCAACTGCCTGTGTACAGTAGGAGGGTGCAAATTAGCCTTTTGCGAGAGCTGCACCGCTAATTCCCCTGCAGCTCGGGGCTGGGGTGTGGGGAGACCTCCAGCTGAGGAAAACAACTGGGAGGGCAAGTATCTGCCATTTCCTAGGGGGAAAGGATTCAGAGGAGAACTGTCTGAGTCTGTTAAAACTGATGCTGGTTCCTGTGGAGAGATGGTGGCACACTAGTTTTCTTCAAATACTGTTTCCATCTCTAATACCACCTTTAAGCATTCAAACCCAGCCACATAAAACTCCCTTCCTGCTTCCTTCTACAGCGTGTCTCTCACGGTTGATTTTATTTTCATAACAGGAGACCCGAAGCGGGGTTTGCAGTAAATGAAAAGAACCGTGTCCATTTGCATGGTTGCATAATCACGTTATACAGGGATCTTTCAGACGCTGGAGAGCAGAGCGAGTGAGAGAGAAAAGTGGGACGTCATGAGCGGGAGCTAAGAGCCAGAGCTCTCGATGAGATCAAGGAATAGATGTGAAGTCAATCAGATGAAGAA
>NW_010537066.1:0-7767 GCF_000687285.1 Phaethon lepturus | reverse complement strand
CCGAACAGCGAGAGTCGCAGGCTTAGCTCGGAACATAAACAAAGCAAGATGTTTCTGGGGGTTGGGCTAGGTTTTGTATAAACTCTGTTTCCTCTTCCATCATTGAAACCGGATGAGAAGAACAGCCTGTAGCCAGGATCCTTTGCCTCTCTGGTGAGGGCTTCCACAGGGCTCAATTCCCAGGGCGGTCAGGCCAGGACCTTTCACCAGCATCATATTCACTGCAGAGTGAGAGAAAAATCGCTCACGTCTGTGCTGCTGAATGAGAAACTGAAGCCGAGCATCGCTGAGGAGCAGTATTTTGTATTCCAGAACACATGTTTTCCTCTTACTAAATGGTAATTCACCAGCACTGGCAATTTTCCCTTTCGGATTCCCCGGTGACTGTCGGTTAGCCCAAGCCTCAACCCGGGGTCACCAGAACCGCAGCCCTCTGAGACAGAAAGCATCACTCGAAACATAAATGCAATTAAACCGAAATGGCAAATTTTCACAGAAATGAAATTCTACGAAACAAGGCAAACCAAAACCAGGCAAGTATAACATGTCTGTTCTAAGGATGAGGAATTAATGTTGAAACCTAGCATCACCCATTTACTTTCCTGTTACCCTAAAATTCCCTCCTCCCCTCCCTTACCCTGTTATTTGTTCTGATGCCAGTAGCAAGAGGGTAAGAAAAACCTCCACAAACATTTCATGGTCCACTTTGTAACTCAAATACTTCTGCAAAATTTTTAAAATCTAGGACATTTACCCATCCAAACTGTTTGAAATGTTTAACCGTCTGAAGGATTTCTCAGCTGTTTCCTCGAGTGTGAAGTCAAACATCGCCTATCCTGCGGAAAAGGGAGAGTGGGAGGACATGTTTTTTACATGTTGTACCTCGTCGCCTCCTTTGCACAGTCTGATTTCTTGCTCATGGAGTAGGTAACAGATACAGTATTTAAAGGAGATCTATCCTCAGCCAGCGAGGACAAGGGAGCAACAGGTGCCCACTCTAAATTAACTGTCTTATTCCCTAGGTGCAAAGCTGTCATCACCAGCCCCAAACCTGTTACACAGAATAAAAGGCTAACATGAGAGGCACAAGAGAGCCTTCCCTCCCTGAGCAACCTGCAGCATATGGCAGCGGGAGCCAGCAGGATTTCCAGTGGCACGAAGCACGACTACCAGGGGCTGCCTTCCCTTTGACGCTTGGGCCTTTCTGCAGCATTCGGGAAGTGCAAAGACACAACAGGCGAAATGCAAACCTGGCCTGCTCTGCTCACATTAAATTCCTCGACATGTGGTGTTTCATGTGAGTGGGGTAGCTGTCAGACGTTGCCTCTGAGGACACGTTCCTCAGTGGGCTTGGACTGCTCAGAAAATCCTGAATTCCTCCGCCAGGCCAGGCGGAGGTTGCCCATCTCTGCATTGCTGTGCCAGGCTCTGCCTGCTGCAGCTGCACCATGAAAATTGGGGTGTTTGTCTGTACCTCTGTGCTCAGTGTGGATACAGTTTAGCTAAGTGCATCTCTTTTCACACCCTCACCATAGCTGCAGACTCCCAAGAATCATAGAATCATAGAATTACTAAGGTTGGAAAAATCGTGTAAGATCATCAAGTCCCACTGTCAACCCAACACCACCACACTACTAAAGCATGTCCCAAAGTGCCACTTCTACATGCTTTTTGAACGCCTCTAGTGATGGTGACTCCACCACCTCCCTGGGCAGCCTGTTCCAACTTCCCAGGGATCATGAACAGCCTCAAGAGTGGAACTGAAAAGTAAGCTGAGAGGGGTATGTCCACAGCGCACACGGCCATGGAGGGGAGGGGTACCTGAGTTACCTGCGAATGAACTTGTTCAGGTTCTGAAAGCAGACTTATGGGCTCTGGAAGCAGGCTGGGAGGTGCACACAGATGCCACTTGCAGCTGCAAGCCACTTGACATAAAACGTGATGCATTTGGGCTAAAAAGGATGGGTAGCTGTCTTATGGATTTTGCAGGAAGTAATATATTGCAAACGCATTGCTTGAGGTGTGAGGGACCAAGTTATCTGCAACAAAGGTGAACAGGACCTTTGCATCAAGTTTCTTAGTAGTTTTCTGGCTGGGACGTCAAGAGGAGGAACAAGACAGCATTTTTTCATTATGGGAATGTTCCTTTTTTGCCTGGACTATGCCAAATACACCTTATACACTGAAACAGGGATCAGGCACTAAGTAGGGGAAAGCTCTGAGCAGGACTCAGTGAGAAACCTTTTGAAGCTGCTACAATGAGCTGACATCCCAGCGAACTCATACCATGCCCCAGGGAAAGGGTCTAGCCTGAAGTTGCAAAGGGGCAAAAGTGGGGAGGGAAGGTGACTGACTTTGCCTCTGCATTGCTCAGAGGCTTCTGCTCTACTTGTGGCTGAGCATGTCTTCTGGATGGCACCCGTGAAACTGGTACAGAAGAGCACAAGGAACAGGCTCACTCCAATCAAAGCATGATCCACGTGGAGAGCTTCGGTGGCAGCAGGACACCCCAGAAGTGCTGAGCTGTTAGGAATTGCTGATGGCTAAGGCTGACATTAGGAAAGCATATACCAAGGAGCTCACCAAGCCACACAGCCATAGAAATCCTTCCTGCTGCAAACTAACCATGCTGTTCACGATACACAAGTAGTGTAAACACCAGCAAACAAGCTACAAAATCATCATAAGCCACAACAGCCATCAGGACAGAATCCATGCCAGGATAAGTCACAGTGAATCAGAGCTGCATGATGCAGCCAACGTAGGAAATGGTTTTCTGGTTTCAAAAATGTTCACCGGTGTAGCTGGAACCGAGGTAGGCAGATAGCAAATGTGTATGAGACAAACTGCAAGGGAATAACACTTGGGTGTACTGGATCAGCTCTAAAATTGAGCACTTTCCTCATCAGTGTCACTGCAAAGATGGCCAAAACCACCAGGAGGAGTAACACTTGAAGGGACAGGTGACATGGAACACCTAGGAAAACTAATAACATTGTCTAGGTTTGATTTCCCATTTATGCAAATATTTTTTTAATTTATTGGCAAAAATGTTGCAAAAAATAATCAGTGTGTAGACAGTGGGAATAAAAAAAACTTAGCATTTCTAAAGAAGTTTCCAAACAATGGGCCAGATCTCCTTCAAGGTGACATTTAATCAGAAGAAAGAAATGAAGCTACTCAGATTTAGTAAGGAAGTGATCCTATTGTTCTAATGTTATTTTGTTTTACTGATGTTATGAGAAAATGGCTCCCTCTGGTTTGGATTTTTCCTGACTGGCACAGGACAGATACAACAAATGAAGAACAGGAGTAGAACTATAAATGGAATAAAACTGTAGTTCCTACACCTAGTTATGCTTGTATCTCACATACCAGAACAAAAAAAAAAGGTGAGGGGGGGACCTATGTTGACATGGAGTTAGGGCTGAGAGAATATGTTAGTAAATTTAGGGTAAGATATGTCCCAGAGCACTGTAAACCTGCAGAATTTAGCATTAACTTGGGGGGAAAAAAAAAAAAAAGGAATACCATAGGTCTGGAAATGCAGTCTCAAGGGCACCCAAAAGAATGTGATTTTGTTGTACAGTGCCACTGTTGCTATCACAGAGCATGATTATAGTTACGTCATTTTGACGCTTGAAGCCAAGGACCCTACCCTCTCCTGCCAGCCACCATGGTAATTCCCCATGGCAGTGGGAATCCATCTCTGCATTTTCACCTGTCTCCATCTTTGGTTTAACCTTCAGCCTGAATTGCAAAATTTCTATTTGTAGCACATCAAATAGTTACTTCCATCCACCCACAACAGTTTTCTATGAAGTGTACATTTCCATCTTCATCAATATATTTTCCAAATCACTTCCATAATTTAAATGTTTGAATATTCCCAAAGGTGTGTGTTTCATACAAGATGAGTTCTGCCATGTCAAAGATCTCATGCTCACCAATTCCAACCCATCTCAGTAACTTCTCACATGGGTATTTATTTTACTTAACCTTAAAGCAAAGCAGCTCAGTTTTGTTGTGTAGACGATCCTTATGTTTTCTTGGTTTTGTGAATTTGTATACAGATAAACAACATTCAGGATCTGACATTTCACTTTGATTGCAAGTTGCTGTAATTAAGAACCAAAGCTTTATGAATTTTAATCATCAGCTGTAAGTGGTACATTATCTCTAGTTCACAATGAAAGCAATCAAGTGGACAAGATATTTTTAGAGACATTACTGTGGTAATATTACATTAAGTAGCGGTTAGTACACTATTTTCACACCCAATGATTTCACACATTAATGTGGCTATAGATCAGCGTTAATGACAAGAGAAAGTTATTTTCCGAGTAGTATGAGAAGGGTGGTTAAAAGAGCTACTGGGGATTTATGCTTCAGCAGCAGGAGGGGCACCTCAGTGGGGCTGCAGCTGGAGACACTTCAGCAGCAGGGGCTGCTTCCACTTCTCCTGGAGACCAAGACAGAAGCCCCTGTTGTCCCAAGTGGATGTGGATTAATGACAGGGGCAGCATTTTCTCCCTGCTTCTTGGGAGGGAAAGAAGGACAGGAGGGAAGAGCGAGGCAAAGTATCCCGATGCTGGCACTCAAGCCCAGAGCTGGTGAGAGAAATCACATACCACATCTTGCCCAAGGCTGCCACATCAGCAACACAACGCTCCCCCTTGCAAGGAGGGCACAGTAAAGAACAAATCCAAAACACCCTACGGCTGAAAGGAAAAAAAGACAGGGAGTCTGGCACATTTTGAAGTTTCAGTGTATGCTACTCCACACGGATACGACAACACTGCCTAGATAAACCTGTAAATACAGACATCTCTCCTTTCAAGGCAGGAGGGACTAATACACAAACCACACAGCCCCAAAAGGAGCGCATTTAAGGTACTATCATCTCGCAGCTCATCCAAAAATTGTTTGCCTGAAACTAGGGCTAATGAGAAACACTGTTCTGGGAAGGAGAAATTCTTCCTTCTTCCTGGAGTCTCAGATCTGGGATAATAGGAGAAGCTCCAGCAGCCTCACCCCAGACCTGCAGGCCATTTTATTTTACTGCAGAGGTCCTACGAGCATGGCAGGTCTGGGATTCGGAGAGCTCAGTAGCTAGTTGTACCAGAGAGAGTATGCTACATTGTCTGCGTATCACGGTGGCAGACAGCTGTTGTCAGAGCATCTTGGATTCTGTTGGAAAAGTCCTCACATAAAGCCTGTTCAGCTCCACAGAAGGTGGCACAGAGGCTGATGTGTCTGCAGCCAGAACTTGCTGATACCAGCATCGTGGCAGCACTTTGCAATTTCAGTTCAAGCCACCTGGTTACGCAGGACAGCTGTTGATGACAGGTCACTGAAAAAATTTATACGGCATCCAGATGCAGTGGTATAATGAGCTCTTTTACTACTGTCCCTCACATAGCACCAGTTACATCCCAGTAACAGGCCAGCCCTCAAATTCAGTCCAGAATTATTGGATGTTAGTATAGAAAGACCGGACCACTATTGCTCTGTGATACAGAGAAGCAGTATGGAAATACCAATGTGACTTTACGTACACATTAAAATGTCCCTTACAATGTTTGCCTTCTTACTTTTGTTACAGGGTAACCCAAGCATCTCTGTCACAGAACAACCTGAAGCCAGAGCACAAGCACAGCTCCAGGTTCTGTACCCGAAAGTAAGAGAGAAATCCTACATTTGAGCAACAGGTAATGCTCTCTGACTTACTCATAAATTAAAGATTATTTCTTTCTCAGGACCCTATAGATGCCTTCAGAAAGCAGCATTTAACTACATATCGGGGGCCTATCTGACAGACCATATTCACAGAAGTGTCTCTGCAGTGCACACAAAGACTGTACAACCTGGAAAAAGAGGATGTTGAAATAAGAAATATATAGAAGAGGAAAGGGTCTACCTGAGAAGCCTATAAAAAATACATGCTGTTAATATACCTATACAGAAAAATCCAGTATGTGTTTGCTCTTTGGCTAGCTTTTGAGACTCTGCTGGGTTGTTTCTATATGGAGGAGAAATCAGTTGCATTGGCAAACTGATACACAGCCTCTGTCTTTCATTCCAGTCCTGTTTACCTACACGCTGTGGAAACGCACAAAGTCGGGCGGTTTGCCTGTACAGACATTGGAGTCTGCCTTTGGAGCAAGCGCTGCCTCTTGTCCCTTGCCAGGCCATGCTCCCAGCTCTTCGCATGGACCTTCCTGGCAGCAGCTCCCCAGCTCCCTGTCCCGTTTTTCAAATAGGTCATTTAAAACTAATGGCTTACCTTGTGCTCAGGGCTGTGGCTTGGGGCACTGGCTTCATCCGTGTCCTCTTCCACTACAGGAAGGCAAATGCTGTTGCTTCATCATTAGATCAGAGTGGGGATGATTTACATATCTATCATTGCCTGTAATTAAAAACAGATAATGGTATAAAAACATTAACAATAATAATAATAATAATGGATGAAGTGTATAACTGAGAGAACTCTTAATTATGTATCCAGACCTGTACGTATAGAAGAGTCTGCACTTAGATCACACAGGGCTTTCCTCATTGTTTCCTTTTGCCTTGTCAGAGTTAGTTATGTGTAAAATGCTAATTTGGCATAAGTTGGCACACATAGAGGTGTCTCTGCTAAGTGTGAGAGACAGGGGACAGACACCTTTCTCTCATTCCCTTACATCAAAATGCAAATTCCTCCTTTGGACTTCTATGCAAACTGGAACTCAAGTCAGTGCCCATTTCTGATGGTGCCATAGATGCTTCGGAGGAACATGGAAGAGTGTCCCCAAGAATCACAAAGTCATTAAGATGGAAATGGACCTCTGAAAATTGTCTAGTCCAACCCTGGTCAAAGCAGGGTTAACTAGAGCAGGTTGCTTAGGACTGTATCCAGTCTGATTTTTTAATACCTTCATGGATGGACACTTCACAACCTCTCTGGACAACCTGTTCCAGAGTTCAACACCCTGTCACAGTAAAAAAAAAAACAAAACAAAACAAAGTGTTTTCTTATGTTCAGACAGAACTTCCTGTATTACAGCTTGTGCCTGTTGGCTCTTGTCCTTTCACTATATACCACGGAGAAGAGTCTGGCTCTGTCTTCTTGAGTGCCCCCCCATTAGACATTTACACACATTGATAAGATGCTCCTGAGCCTTCTTTAGGCTGGACAGTCCCAGCCATCTCAGCCTTTCCCCATATAAGAAATGCTTCACGCCATTAGTCACCTTTCTGGCCCTTTGCTGGATTTGTTCCAGTAGCCCATGTCTGTCTTATACTGAGGAGCCCAGGACTGGACACCACTCCAGATGTGTCTCACCAGTGCTGAGCAGAGGGGAAGGATCACCTCCCTTGACCTGCTGGTGATGATCCTCCTAATGCAGCCCAGGAGCTGTTGGCCGCCTTTGCCACAAGGACATGTTGCTGGCTCATGTTCAACTTGGTGTCCACCAGGACACACAGGTGCTTCTCTGCAAAGCTGCTTTCCAGCCTCTCAGCCTCTAGCCTGCTCTGGTGGCATGGGGTTATTCAAGCCTGGGGACAGAGCTTGGCATTTCCCATTGTTGAACTTCATGAGACTCCTGTTGGTCCATTTCTCCAGCCTGTTGAGGTCCCTTTGAATGGCAGCACAACCATTTGGAATTATGTGTCTTCTGCAGAGAGCTCTTCCTAATACCAAAAAGTTAGAGGCTGGCTTAAATCTTGAAGGTACAAGGCATCAACAATGAGATCGAGTGCACCCACAGCAAGTTTGCAGAT
>NW_010537065.1:0-3151 GCF_000687285.1 Phaethon lepturus | reverse complement strand
CTCTCTACAACTACCTGAAAGAGGGTTGTAGCCAGGTGCCTGTTGGTCTCTTCTCCCAAGTAACTAGCGAGTAGGGGAAGTGGCCTCAAATTGCATTAGGGGAGGTTTAGACTGGATATTAGGAAAAATTTCTTTACTGGAAAAGTGGTCAAACACTGGAACAGGCTGCCCAGGTTAGTGGTGTTAAAACAGTGGAGGTGTTCAAAAACAGATGTGGCACTTTGGGACATGGTTCAGTAGGCAGGGTGGTGTTGGGTTATGGTTGGACTTGATTATCTTCCAACCTTAATGTTTCTATGTTTGTAATCTATGCTAATTGGTTGGATGGTAGCATCCAGAGGGTAGTGGTAAACACCTCAATATCCAGATGGACAGCGATGGTGAGTGGTGTCCCTCAGAGGTCCCTACTGGGACCTGTACTCTTTAATATCTTCATCAGTGACCTAGACAATGGGATACAAGGGACAGGATGCCATCCCAAGGGACCTGGACAAGCTCAAGGAATCGGTCCATGTGAACCTCATGAGGTTCAAGAAGGCCAAGTACAGGGTCCTGCACCTGGGTTAGGGCAACCCCCAGTACCAATACAGGCTGAGGAACAAAGGGATTGACAGCAGCCCTACTGAGGAAGACTTGGGGGTACTGGTGGATGAAAACCTGGACATGAGCTGGCACTGTGTGTGCACAGCTCAGAAGGCCAACTGTAGCTGGACTCACTCCAAGAGGTCCACATCTTTCCTGTGCTGAGGGCTCCAGGGATGAACTTAGTACTCCAGGTGTGGTCCCACTAGAATGGAGTAGAGGAGGAGGATCACCTCTCTCAACCTGCTAGCCACATTGCTTTTGAATGCAGCCCAGGATAGGCTTGGCTGTCTGGGCTGCAAGCACACATTGCCAGCTCATGTGCAGCTTCTCACCAACCAACAGCCCCAAATTCTTCTTGGCAGAGCTGCTCTCAATCCCTTCGCCACCCAGACCGTACTTGTACTTGGGATTGCCCTGACCCATGTGCAGGACCTTGCATTTAGCCTTGTTGAACTTCATGAGTTTTCACAGGCCCACCTCTCAAGCCTGTCAAGGTCTCTCTGGATGGCATCCCTTCCCTCCAGCATGTCAACCACACCACACAGCATGATAGTGTTGGCAAACTTGTTGAAGGTGCACTCAATGCTACTGTCCATGTCACTAACAAAGATGTTAAACAGCACCAGTCCCAATACCAACGCCTGAGGAATGCCACTCATCACTGATCTCCATTTGGACATCTAGCCATTAACTGCAACTCTTTCAGTGTGAGCACCCAGCCAATTCCTTATCCACCCAGTGGTCCATCCATGAAATCCATGTCACCCCAATTTAGAGACAAAGACGGCATGTGGGACAGTGTCAAACACTTTGCACAAGTCCAGGTAGGTCACATCAGTTGCTCTTCCCTTATCCACCAACACTGTAACCCTGTTGTAGAAGGCCACCAAATTTGTCAGGCACAATTTGCCCTTAGTGAAGCCATGTTGGTCGTCATCAACTACTTCCTTATTTGCAATGTGCCCTAGCATAATTTCCAGGAGGATCTGCTCCATGATCCTGCCAGGCACAGAGGTGAGACTAACTGGTGTGTAGTTCCCTGGGTCTTCCTTTTTTCCCTTTTTAAAAATGGGGGTTACTTTTCCCCTTTTCCAGTCAGTGGGAACTTCACTGGACTGCCACAGCTTCTCAGGTATGATGGATAGTGGCTTAGCAACTTACTCCACCAGTCCCTTCAGGACCTGTGGATGCATCTCATGGTCCCATGGACTTGGGCACCTTCAGGTTCCTTAGATGGTCTTGAACCTGGTATTCTCATGTAGTGGGTAGTTCTTCACTCTCACAGGCCCTGCCTTTGCCTTCTGCAACTGAGCAGTGTGGCTGGAGCACTTTCTTGTGAAGACTGAAGCAAAAATTGCATTGAATACCTCAGCCTTTTCCATATCCCAGGTAACCAGGTGTCCTGTTTCCTTTCAGAGAGGGCTCATATTTTCCCTAGCCTTCTTTTTGTTACCAACATATCTATAGAAGCTTTTCTTTTCCCCCCTGATGTCCCTGGCCAGATTTAATTCTATCAGGGCTTTAGCTTTCCTAACCTGATACCTGGCTCCTCAGCCAATTTCCATCTACCTCCCAGGCTACCTGTCCTTGCTTTCACCCTCTGTAGGCTTCCTTTTTGTGTTTGAGTTTGTCCAGGAGCTCCTTGTTCATCCACACATGCCTAATGGCATTTTTGCCTGACTTCCTCTTTGTTGGGATACATTGCTCCTGAGCTTGGAGAAGGTGATCCTTGAATATTAACCAGCTTTCTCGGGCCCTTCTTCCCTCCAGGGCTTTACCCCACAGTACTCTGCCAAGCAGATCCCTGAAGAAGCCAAAGTCTGCTCTCCTGAAGTGCAGGGTATTGAGCTTGCTGTGTACCCTCCTTGCTGCCCTAAGGATCTTGAATTCCACCACTTCATGGTCATTGCAGCCAAGGCTTCCCTTGAGCACCACATTCCCCACCAGTGCCTCCTTGTGGGTGAGAACAAGGTCCAGCATAACACCTCACCTCATTGGCTATTCTATCACTTGGAGAAGGAAGTTATCATCAACACATTCCAGGAATCTCCTGGATTCCTTATGTCCTGCTGTGCTGTCCGTCAGATATCAGGGTCATTGAAGTCCCTCACAAGGACCAGGGCTTATGAATGTGAGGCCACTCCTATCTGTCTACAGAAGGCCTCATCTGCTCAGTCTTCCTCATTGGGTGGCCTGTAGCAGACCCCCCACTATGTCACCTGTCTATGCCCTCCCCTTTGAATCCTCACCCATAAGGTTAGTTGGCTCCTCATCCATCCCCAGGTGGACTCTATGTGCTCCAGCTGGCAACACCCCCGCCTTGTGTCCCCTGCCTGTCCTTCCTAAAGAGCCTGTATCTTTCCATTCCAACACTCCCGTTGTAGGAGCCATCCCACCACACCTCCATGATGCCAATAAGATCACAGCCCTGCAGGTGTGTGCATGTCTTAACTCCTCTTGTTTATTCCCCATGCTACATGCATTTGCATGGAGGCATTGAAGTTGGGCCCCTGACGAAACTGACTTACTGTCTGGATAGAATCATGGAATCATTTAGGTTGGAAAA
>NW_010537064.1:908-3511 GCF_000687285.1 Phaethon lepturus | reverse complement strand
CTTTCCAACCTAGTGATTCTGTGATTATTTTGTTTTAATTTTATAATTTATCCCTCCCAGGAAATAGGGCGCTTATCACTTTTTTTTCTTAAGTGAAGGGAGTCAAAAAGCATCAAAAGTGTTATTATTCAACCCTTCCCCAGGGAAGGAAGGGGACATGGTTCAACTCTTCTGTTGGACAACCCATGGGGATTTCATCCATTTGACCTCTCCAGTGCTGCCTGTTCCCTCCTCACCCCAACCAGTTGCTGAAGGTGGTTGCTTGGGGCATAAATACACCCCTCAGACAAAATGGCAGGAGCTCTGCTGAAGCCTGGCTCCCTGTCTCTCATCTCCACTTCATCTCCTCCCACCCCAGCAGCTCCCACAAGAGCCACCACAGACACTCCTTCTACACACACAGAGAGAACTGGCAGTCAGAATAAAAGAAATAAAAAAAAACACTTTGGGGCCAACGGCAAAGCCAAGCAAGGCTACAAAACAAGCCTGAGATATCTCCATTTGATGACACCTGATAGGCACGAGGGCCGCGCTCCAGACAGAGCCGCAGCATCCTTTGGACATCATGAGTCATCCCATCTGCAAACTGTTCTCTCATTCCAGAGGGGAATTCCTTCAGGTAGGACCAGGATTCATGGTTAATGCCAAATCCATGTCAGTGCTGGATATGGTTTGTTGCTAACCCTAAAGGTCCCCAGTCTTCAGAGCTGTCTGCTAAGTGGGTCCTGGGGTGGTAAGCTCCTACGGTATTCCACACCACCAAGTTAGTGACCAACCAACCTTTCCAGCACTACCAGTCTGTGCTTACGATGCAATTAAAGAAAATGGCACACAAAGAAGCATGAGGTGCTAAAGCACGAGGGAATCATATGGCTTGCACCCAGGAAGCCTTCAACCCCAGCAGGGACGGTGAATGAAGAACTGAAGATCAGTGCTTGGAAGGGTCAAGCACCAACCACCAAGCGTAATTCAGGTAGAGGTGGGTGACTCCATGAGAGCTGGTCAAGTCCAAGCTGCGTTTGCTCTCCACTAATTCACCCAGCCGGCATCAAGGCACACTCCAGAATATCAACATTTACTCTGTAGTAAAAGCTAAAGCAAAACACCTGCACACAGACAAGGAACAGCCAAAGATGACAACAGCTTCTACAGCTCTAAGAAGCGCTGACACACAAGCTACCACTGTCATTAACAGAGGTACCCTTGATCCATGACCCCAACCCTGTGCCTTGAGCACATGGTCTCCAGGTACCACCTCAACCTCATGGGTTTTACCCAGTAAATGCTTACAACATCTCCCACTCAAAGAAAAGCAGGTACTTACTTATTTTCACCCACTCTCAGGAGCAATAATACTAACTAAAAACTAACACAGTTTTGTCCCCAAAAAGGGATGTTTCCAAGTGCACAGATGATCCAGCAGCTGGAAAACTTGCTGTAGAAATAGGGTAACTGGAGCATCAAACTCTCAGCACTTGTTTTATTTTCAGAACTACGCTGGTCTACAAGCTATTTTGATGGATTCAGACCTGTCAACTGGGATTATTCTTCCTCTTTGAAACCCAGGAGTTTCTGAGTCAGGCCAGCACAGGACAAGTGGCCAAGTGACCTGGGTTTAGCTGTGTTAGCCCATGGGATAGAGAGCAAAACAAAAGCTGGAGAACCACTCCAGGCACAAAAGCAGGCTTTAAAATTCTCCTTTTTAAAATATATTGATAATTTCCTCCTCCTCCCAGCCAAGGGCATTTCAGAAAGTAATATGGGCTGTTACTACAACACAACCAGGAGGTCACAACAAATGTTTTTGCTCCCTGAACATCTATTTATATATAAAAGTCCCTATCATGAAACTAATCTCATGAAGCACTCTGGCTGCAAGCTGTTTTTCTGTGGGAGACATTACCAGCTAAAACCTCTAAAACCTTTTATTGAGAATATGGTTACATCACACAGCCTTTTAACAAATGAGTGGAGGATTAAGGTTTTAAATTTCCCAACCAAGTGCCCTCACTGTTGGCTAATGCATTCAGCAAGAAGGAAAAATAAAATGGGAAATGGGGGGGGGAATATGGGGAAATCGGGGTTTTTAAACAGCAAAGCCTACATCCAGAGCTTGAATTTGAGGAGGATGAAATGGCTCCAGGGTGCCGGGGGAGGCACAGGGGTGTCTGTGCATCATGAGAACCAGGGCAGGGTGCCAGCAGGAAACAGATGTATTAAATCTTTGGCCCTGATACACAAACACTGGCAAAGAAAAAAAAAAAATATATCACCATTGCAGCAGCATTTTGGGATCTGCTGCAAGAGAGCAAACATGCAGTGGCCATGTCCACATCCCTGATGCTGTCAGGGTAAAAAAAAAAAACATCTAGAAGAGGTTATATTGATAGTTTCCTTTAAATAAAAAATTGGTAACATTAATAGGAAATCTATATAAGGTGTTTTTCTTTTTTTAATTAAAAAAAAAATCATGTTATGACAGAAGCTGCATATCCCCTGCCAGTCACTCCCCCCCCCAAAGCTTTACAATATTTTCCTATGTTATTCAACTCTGTGCTACCGTCCGACAGAACCCAACAGGGTAAACCAATTGCTCATATAAG
>NW_010537064.1:0-877 GCF_000687285.1 Phaethon lepturus | reverse complement strand
AAGAGCGTGTTCCTACGCAGAATAAATTGGGGGGAAAAAACCCGCCTGCTAATCTTCCTTTACAAGTGGCACCTGCTATTTAGACAAGGCCCTGGGTAAACTCCAACCTGGTTTAAGGTTGCAACCTCTTTAGCGGCAGTCAGAGAGGCCAGGCTCAAGTGACTCAAGATCAGATTGATCCTTGTTCAGCCGAGGCTGCAATCTCAACTCTCACTTGAAAGAAAACACAAAACAACAAAAGCCACTTCTAGATCCTGGTTTGAGTTTTGCTTTTTTGGTTGTTGGGTTTTTTAGGTGTTGGGTTTGTTGGATTGGTTTTTTTGGTTGGGTTTTTTTTTTTTTTGCCAAAGGGCTGCAGAAACGCAGCGCTCTGCTGAAGAACAAGTTTTGAAAATTATACACTTGCAAGAAGAGATCAGATTACAAGGCAAACTCACTGCAGGTTCATGAAACCGGCTCCCAGGGGACAGACCTAACGGGAGACGCACTTAAACCACCCCAAAACCTCATGTTTACTCATCTTTTCTTACAACGAGTGGCTCTTTGGAGCCTCCTCAACCCCAGGAGTGTGCCCAAGGGACGGCGGGGAAAGTTGAGCAGTGGGGTCGATGGCGTCCCGAGGACAATCTCCCTCGGTTTCACTCCGCTGTTACTAATTAAACGAGTGACGCCAGCAGAGCTATCAGCCCCATCTCGCACCCGTAGCCAGGCTCCTGCTGCACTGACTTTCCTTGCGGGCGGCTTCCCGGGGGAAGAAATGGGCCAGCGAGCAACACCCTGCCTGGTACCTCCACCAGCGAGGTGGGGACAGGCAGTGCTTGGCTGGACCATCTTCCTACGGGGCAGGAAAGAGAAAAGCCAAAACACAGGAGAATTT
>NW_010537063.1:3181-26629 GCF_000687285.1 Phaethon lepturus | reverse complement strand
AGAGCTCGTCCCGCCGTGGCGTCGGAGAGCGGGGCCGAGGCAGGATGGCAAAGGGCAGGAGGAACACCGTCCCCGCGCCCCGAAGGGTTAACACGTATGCGGCCCTGGGCACGGGCGGGCAGGGCCTGGCTCACCTGTTTTCAGCTGGAAGTGGTACGCGGGAAGGGGCTTCCACGGCAAGGCCAGGGCCGCCACGGCCTGGAGATGCGGCACGTGCTGCTTGATGTCGGCTGTGGCGTTGCTAACGCCGTAGGCCAGAAGCCTTTCAATTACAGCAGCTGGCGTAAAAACCAGCCTGCCCCGGGTAACGTAGTAACCAACTGTCACGTTACTGGATTGCTCCAGGATTTCAACCTAAAATGCACAGGGAAACACCTTTTTTTAATTTTGTTTGCAGTTCAGCCACTATTTTATGAGATTTCTCGTCCTGAATAGGGCTCCCTTGCAGGGTTTTTATCCTGTAATCCCCTGTAAACAGAATCACAGAATCACTAAGGTTGGAAAGGACCTTCAAGATCATCAAGTCCAACCATCAACCCAACACCACCAAGCCCACTAAACCATGTCCTGAAACGCCACATCCACACATTTTTTGAACACTTCCAGAGATGGTGACTCCACCACCTCCCTGGGCAGCCTGGTCCAATGCCTGACCACCCTCTCAGTGAAGAAATTTTTCCTAATATCCAATCTAAACCTCCCCTGGCGCAACTTGAGGCCATTTCCTCTCGTCCTATCACTTGTTACTGGGGAGAAGAGACCAACACCCACCTCACCACAACCCCCTTTCAGGTAGTTGTAGAGAGCGATAAGGTCTCCCCTCAGCCTCCTCTTCTCCAGACTGAAAAACATCAGTTCCCTCAGCCAGTGTCATATCAGACATAGTATTAGCAGAACTGCTCAGGGAGCTTTAGACCCAGCCCATGCAAAATGTGCCCTGAACTGAAGCACTGCAGTATTGCTACCACAGCTCTCGTACCTCCTATTTAGGCTGGGCCTCCATTCATGTATGTATGCTGGGACATTTTATTTATAAATGTAAAAATACAGAGAATCCAGGGAACATCCAGCCCCTACTCCATATGTGAAGTTCACTGATTTTGCACATGTGTCTGTCATTGCAGGTTTGGAGACAGATTTTTGAAAGACAGAAGTTTCCAATATTGGATTCTTCAACCTCAACTGTCTATTCCATACTATTTTTCCTATACTGTCTCAGATGGTTAAGCTATCACCTATATGAGCAGAAATGACAAACCACAAGAACGAATACACTGTGAGCCAAAACATGAGTTGAGTTTTACCTCAAAACTCTGTATTTTCCAAAAAGTTTCAGCCTTGGAACTGGTCCTCCACACTAAGCTTTAGCTGGTTTCCTCTGTCAGAAAAATGCAGCTTCTCTCAGGGTTACAAGAAGGTGGAGAATAAGTCTGACGGTTTTCATTGCCACTGCTGAGACTCGGGAATATACAATTCCCAAACCAACTAACATCATTCAAATTTGCAGCAATGGAGCATGGGGTTAAAAGTCAGCCTGATGCCCCTTATTTTGAGCAAAATTACTTTTTTCCTTCACAGTGGCTTGGTGAGTATAACTCCTAAAGGTGTTGGACTCAGCACGAACGCCTGCCTAAGTACACAGGAACCTGTG
Source organism: Phaethon lepturus (assembly GCF_000687285.1). NCBI lineage: Eukaryota > Metazoa > Chordata > Aves > Phaethontiformes > Phaethontidae > Phaethon > Phaethon lepturus. The sequence goes on along the minus strand of NW_010537063.1, from coordinate 24,978 downwards.
GTGGAAAGAAGAGTACCCCAGCGATCCACCTAAGCCTGCTCGTACACGCAGCAATGCAGAGGTTTGTGCAATTCAGCTGCCCAGTGATGAACACCTCTCCCTCATTTATTTTCAATAAAATGTGCTTTCTCCCTGCTCAGGATTTTCATCCCTGTGGAACTGCACTTGTCCGGTACTGGGTTTCCAAAGCAGGGAGCGGACTGACAGCAGTGGCACCCCATTTACCAGCCCTGCTCTGGCAATTGACCCAGGCTGAGCACGGCAGCACTTGGCTGACCACGAACAGGAGTCATCCCTGAGCTGCAGCGGGAGGAGGAAACGTGTTTCCTGGAACATGCCAAAAAGAAAGTTGCATTTCTCCCTTCTACTTCATCAAATAAAATGGCAAAAGCTTTGGAGCGGACCTTGCATTTTTAGAGCCCAGCGTGGGTGCCACCTATGCTTACTTTCCATAGCAAAAGCTTGATGCTCCCCTCCGAGAGGCTTCTTGCGTCCAGAGACACCACTGGAGCTTCAGCCAGCTGGGCTTCTCTTGTTGGGAGAGCTGTGTCAGTGAGATCATGCAGGCAAGCCAAGCATGCTTACCTGAGCGCTGACATTTTGGTTGAAAGCTTGCCTCAGCACTTGGTTAAGTCCTTTTCTCACGCTCTCCTTGAAAGGACTGCTGATCAGCATCCTCCTTGTGTTCATCAACAGAACTGTAGAACAACAGAAGCTACATGTTGGTTTGAGATGTCACCATGCTAATGTTTGCTTTTTTAAATGGTTTTATGTCATGCTAGCTGGGTGGAGATCATCAAAGCAGGTAGCATTTGCAGCAGCTCCAACGGGAGCAAGAAACGCAAGGACTCAGCAGCATCTCTGAGTTCCCTGTTCATCCCATGGCAACAGCCCGTGGTTTCCAGAGTGAGGTCTAACAAATGCAATTTCTTTAGCAACAACAAGAAGCCTTTGCCACGTTGCCTTTCTGAGCGAGGTATGATGCCACTCGATTGCTTGCGGACAGACTGGTGCAGCATTCCCAGGGGACTGAGCTGGTGCGACACAGGCAGGCCTGCGTGAAGGACCTGTGTGCCGTACCTCCACGGCCAGAGTTAAATGAACAAACACACACGTTACTCTACTGCTACAATTGTTTTCTACTTAGGAAACGTCTGCACACTTTCTTTATTAACATTATCACCAGCTTTTTTCTTTTTCTCTTACAATGTGCAGAAAGAGTTTTACAGCTGCACTTAAGTACTTTCAGTCATATACTGTATACAAGCTACAGCTATCTTTAGAAATAGTTGTTGTACTCATCATACTACTGATGAAGATACTTAGCAGCTACTAAACACACATTAGGTCCAAAAGCTGCTTACTTCATTGTCCCCAGTATCATTCATGTCTATTCAAGGTCATAAACCCTTTTATGTAGCTATTCTTCTTTGCTGAGACCTCCAAGATAGACAGGTCTTCTGGTGCTGCACTGTGCTACTGTAAGGAGCCCATAGGAAGCCTGGGCAAGGGACCTCTCCAGACCTCTTTAGTTTATGTTTTTTACAGCTAAGGAAAATCTGTCTGTGAGAAACCAGCTGGAGTCAGAAGAAGTGGTACTATTCACATAGAAAGCTCAAAATCCCATTTTGAGGTGTACAACCCTAAATACTAAACATTATTCTCAAATGAATCTTTAATGATAGAATTAGGTTTCCATATAAGAACAGAATTAGGTATTCATATGTAAACAGGGCCAGAGACTGAGGCAGGACACCACACCGTCATCTTCAGTGACACAGAAGCCTTACTGCAAAACAGAGATCAAACCACCACGTCATATGGGGTTGTTCCTCCCCACACAGCTGGTTCTGCTAGATCCCTGCAGTGACCAGCTACACTTCAGAGTACCTGAACTCCTTACTTCATTTGACACAATCAGTGTAAAATCTGAGCTACAAATAAAGCTAATGCCACCCCTATCTGGCAACCCTGCTTTTATCTGTCTGGTTTGTCAGTGCAGCAGCCTCATCCCCAGATTCACCCCAACACCCCTACATTCTTCAACATTGAGTGTAGTTATTTCCCACTCATCACCAGTTGCCGCTCATATACAAGCGGGGACCTTCCAGCAAATTCAGTGGCCCCACGTACCTGTTTTAACCAAAAGGTTCCTGGAGAGCCGGCAATCCAGAGGAGGAGCTGCGGTCATGTTAGCGAAAGCGGCTGCTGCTGTGGTTTCGGACGGAGCAGAGGTGTTTTCCACGGGAGTAGGGGGAAGCCTAGTTGCTTTCGCTGACGCTGTAATAGATGTCAAAGCTGCTGTAATTGTCAGTGGATATGGGGTTGACGTTTTGGTGGTTTCTGAGCTTGGGAACTTCTGGGTGTCAGATACTGTTGTTTCTATCTGCCTTGGTACATGTGCTGTGAGTGCAAGTGTGGAAGGTGTGACCATGCTGCTTTTAGGGGTTATAAGCATAGCTGTCATGTCCACAGGTGATGCAGTTGTGTTTCTCGTTGCAAAAGGAAAATCTGGATGTGCTCCTACTGAGCTTAGATCCGATGTCAATTTTGTGGCAGTGTTATTTTTTGTTAGTGTCAGTATCGGTGTGCTTAAAGCCATCACAGATGGCAAAGGTGTGTTTTCAGTGCCTAGAGAAAAGAAGGAAGAAGCTGGCACTGGTGAAGCTGGAGATGATTTTCTTGTTAGTGGTTTTGCTTCTGAAGTTCCTACTGTAGGGATTGCACCAGCAGATACTCCAGATAACACTGTAATGACAGAATGGGTAAAGTTGGTTGTTGACAAAAAAGGAGAAGTTAGTGGTGCTGGTGATGTATGGACAGAAGTTATGATGACTGACTGCAGGGCATTGGTGGTGGGGGTTTGCAATGGGATGCCCTTGGAAGCTTGATTAGATGTATTACTGGGAACTAGACTATGTCTTGTAGCACTTCTGTCCCACTCCTCCACACTAAATGTAGCTGGATTTTTGTCAGCTGTAACCAAATAACCAGGGGATTCTAACTGGTCATCTGCAAATCCTGACAAAGAACCGATGTCGTCTTCTGTAATAAAACTACGCAAGAGAGTTGAGCTAGAAGGTTTGGTTACGGGAAAAGGGGACTTGGTTGGCAGAATGCTGGGGATGGCACTGTTTTCATAGCTGGCTGGCTGAGTCAAGTTGTCAGTGAGCTGAAAAGCCAGCGTTGGTGTTGTGCCTAAGGTGTTTGTTGGTAAAGTAATTTTTCCGGCATCAGTTGTTTGCGATTCTAGAGAGCTAGGGAAAGCACCTGTATCATTAGCAGAAGGCACATATAAAGGGAGAGGTGCTTCATTGTGAATACTGGTAATAATGTCTCCAACAGTAAAGAAATTACCAACATTTTCAGCTGTTCTTCCACGCTTTTTTTGCAGGGGGTCCAGCACTGTCAAAGTGGTAGCAAGGGATGAATACTGAACAGGAGATGTTTTCAGTGCAAATGCACCTGCATCAGATTCTGGAAAACTATTCAACTTTGTTCCAGCAAAGGGTGAATCTGAAACATTTTGACTACAGTTTGCATATGTGTAGTTTGCTGAAAGGATGGAGAAGAGTGGCTGCTTATTTGTATTTATTTTCTTTGGCAGTCTTGACACTACTGACTATGCTGCATGGTACTCAGTTTCCAACAGAGAAGTACTCGGAGGAACTTCTCTTATTGCTGTTTTGACTGAAGTTCTTACTGAAGGAATAGCAATGCCAGCTGAAGACCACAGTGCTCTATTGGTCCACGTAGAAGCCAAAGTTGGGACTTCAGGAGAGCTCACAGGATATAAATTGCTTTCAGAGTCCGTATGCGAAATCCCAGAAAAACCAGAGCGGTGGCTGTCCATCACCGTTGTCATGGAAATGAGTGATGGCAGCGTACCCCACACTGGAGGCATGACAGAGGCGAGTGGCTTTCTATCAACTGAATGTCTGATCAGAGGTAAAATGAGTTAAAGCTCTTGGAGATGAATATTCTGCATGTGGGGTCACAACAGTGGGTACTCTCATATTTCTGTCTTCATTTGCAGTTACATCTGGACTTCCTGCACCTCCAGGTGGGGGATGTGCAATCACAAAGATAATAGTAGCAGATGTGTTTGTGACAGCAGGTTCAGGTTTTGAAAAGCCTGTACTGGAAGTAATTAGCGGCACTGTAGCTAGGTCAGGACTAGTAATGGCTATTTCCAAAACAGTGCCTAGTACCTTTGATCCTTTGGGCGGTTCCCTGGTTTGGATATCTGGAGAAACTTTGGAAAGCTGAGATCCATAAGGCAGAACACTATTAGCATTAAAGTTCACGGACATCTTTGCTGTCAACCCTCTTGTGAAAGGCTGCTGAGCTGTTCTTGCCACAGGAAAGCCATCAGAAGCTGGGAGAGTACGTGCAGAAGCAGCTGGCAATCACACACCTTCTGCCTGGTAAGCTCCATTAGTGAGGTCTTCTGCAAAAGTCTGATCCAGAGCCACCACCGCGCGCCGTGAGGAAAGAGTCAAAGGGATTTGCAAAGTATAGTCATCGGCTGCTGCTGCTCTGGGGCTGTTTGTGCGTGCCGTCCCAGTAAAGGTGTCGTTTGCCTCAGTTAGCAAGGGAGACCTTGTGCTTGTTGAAGAGGAGCATGTCGCATTTCTAAAGAGAAAATCTGTTTCGCTTCTAATGCCCGTACTGGCAGCACTGCATTGCAAGCGTGCTCTGCATCTGGAATAAGTGGTTTTGGCAGTGAAAGGGAAGATGTGCTCTCTGTTGAGCTGGAGACCTCAGGCAGGCTCTCGGAAGCTGACGACGTGAGAGGTGTGCTGGCACAGCCTGCGGTGCAATTAGACAGTGCTGTGGAAGACTGAGGAGGACTCATTTGTGGTATTAGATGTGGGGTACCCATAGCACGGAAGACTGACGTAGGAACCTCTGCTTTATCCTGAAAAACTGGTGATGACAGAGGACTGGTATCACTACTCCTGCCAGTCCATGCTGCCTTAAATGTCTGACCGTTTGGTTTTACTCCAGTAGAAGATATATTATACATACTGCCAGTAGGAAACTGTGACAGGCTTCTGGAAGTTACTGGCAGGGAAGACTGGTATGTTTTTGGCACAGGAATATCAGAGTATACAGACAAAAAAGAGGTCCTTTCTGAAGGAGACCCTTTTCCTACTATTTCTGTGAAATGCACTGTTGTTGATCCAAAGAGATTGAAAGGCGTGACACCCGTGAACAGCTTGGGACCCTGTCTGTGGTTCGCCATACTGGAATGTACTACAGAGACGACACTTACAGGACTATTTCTGCTTCCACTAACCTGCGAGCTGGCTGAACTTGTGTTGAAGAAACTTCCAGGATCTGCAGACAAAGGCACTTTGATGGGCAGTGCAGCTGGTTTAGAAAAGTTAATGGTATGAGGTGACTGAATTACCAATGAGGAGAATGATGGTGATGGAACAGCAGCAAGCATGTCTGATCCTGATGTGCTTTCTTTTGAAATGGAGGGTGTTTCTAATGGCATTAGCTGAAATGGCACAGCTGTGCTCGAGTGTGTCACTGATGGTGTAGTGGACAATGTAGCAAACATACCAAGCTGAGGCAAACCTGATACAGCAGCTGTGTCATCTGCATCTTGAGATGATGACCTCAGAGGCGACTCAGCTGAAACTTCAGCGGGTTCCTGGGATGCACTGTTTCCACTGCCTTGATAAAGGGTGGGAGACAGATGAGTTTGATCCGAAGTCCTGGTACGTGTGCCAGTCAGTGTTGTTTTTATCATCTGAAGCAAGTTTGCATTCTCCAAAGTCTGTCCCATAGAAATATCAGCTACTGAGGAAGTCTTAGTTTCTGTGGAAGGCCGTGTTGGTGATAGTATAGATCTCCAGTTAGGAAAAGATCCTATAGAAGGAGCAATGTTGATATGCTGTTGCCCAATACCTGTGAAATAATAAGTAAAATGAGTATATTCTTCCCCAAAAGGAGGAGGAGTTGTTGTCTTATTGCAACAAATCACAACACAAAATGTATTACGTTTAGTAAAATTAGTGAACAGGTTTTTTTTATTCAAAGGGCATAAAAATTCAGAGAAAGTAAAAAAAACAACAACCACCACCACAAAAACCAGTGAAAGGTACAACGTGACAGATTATGAACCCCTCAAGTCATTTCATCTGACAGAGGAATAAGGAAAGGTTCCTAGACCATACCGTTTCAAAATACTGCTTTTAACTGGGATGGTTTAACATACTAAAAGACACCTTCTTAAACTTGGGACAATTCTCGAGGTTATCAGTCACCCTGTGTCAAAATATTACGTGAGAAAATGGGTTTAGAAGCAGTATAAAAAGGGTACAGATTTTGACAACCAAGCTTCACTGACTTGGCATGCAGTCTGACATGGGAATAGAGTCAGCATTGGCTGGGTTCCTGTAGGATGCATCTGGAGGTGCTCATCTTGCCAGTTCTAATAATGCATGCAATTATAGACACAAAAGAAAGAAAATAAAACAGGGATGATCATGAGGAAAGGGGGGCAAGATCCAAAACAAATTAGGAAATTAAACACCTCTTTTGATATGTGCAGATGTACAACGCATCATTTCAAACACCAGTTTACTCTACATTCAACACCATAATGTTCCTAGGCTTTGTTTTCTTAAAATGATTACAGTTATCCTAAAGTCATACCATGGGAAATCTCACGTTCTTCCTAATTTAAAGATTGAGATTCACTCAAGAGTAAAATTTAAGGGTTTTTTTCCCCTCCCCCTGCCAAGAAAATAGATCAAAACTCAGTATTGGCACTTGCTACCACGCCAGGCTGTGTCCCCTTGCATAGCTAAACAGAGGCACAACACGGAGCTAGTCCCTGCCCTCCAACTGCAGCGCATCGGGATCAGACACAGGTTACCAACCTACTCCATCCCTCGGAATAACTCCAGCGTAACGGCGTGGAAGAGTAGGCAGGGGCAGACCTTGAGATACATGGTTATAGAATGGGCTGGACATTAGTTTCAGCCACCAACGAACCCAAGGGACAGAGCAAACAGCACCCAACGGGATCAGCCCACAAAACCAGGAGCCAGCAGCAGAACACCATGCAGCACAAGAGAGGAAAATGGGTCATGCTGCACCTATTTAAAGCTAAGTTTCTTTCTTGTGATGCCCTTGCGCTACACCGCCCATCATCCATATGCGCAGGCCAAAGTAGATGATTAGACTAGCTCCTTCAGGCTCCTGTGTGCATTCAACAGGAACGTGCTGGAATTATGTTCAGCATGGCATTGTCACTCTATTAAAACAAAAACCAACCTCCAAAAAGAAACAAAAAAGAAAAAAAGCACAAAAACCCCCAACAAAACAAACCACAGATCTTCCCTTTTATCTCCATATTTAAGAACTTTATTAAGCCACGGTGAAGAACGGCCATTATTATCTTTTCTCCACTGAAAGGCAAGAATGAATATAGAATCCAGAAGCAATTTGTTTTAGGGAGCAGCTCCAGGGTGGGTAACAGAACAGAGCTCTGCCCTCCTACCAATGAAAAAAGCGCCCAGACCTTTCACTTAACAGAGGCAAACTTGCACACTAGCATTTTGGAGAAAAGTAAAGGTAAGCAGACGCAGACACCGAGACATAAGCGGCTAACAGGAAGCCCAGTCATCCTTTACGAAGCTACATCAGAAGATCAGCAGGCTGGACGGGAGGCTGCAGAGTCCACCAGGCAACTTGACCCACCAGCACAAAACTAACACTTTTGTATTTGCACCGTGCCTGCTGATGTGTCATTGGGGGACTGGAGACCTAAATGACTGGTGTGGCCCCGTTTCTGATAGTCTACATGCTCCACCATATGTTGGGAGGCACACTGTGATTTAGACGTTGTTTTGGTGGCTTTTCCTTCCCTGTTACTGCCAGGCAGCTTTTTAACAGCAGGTAGGAAAGACGACATATATTTTGCTCAGCTAGCATGGATTCAAACACACACTTGAAATTAAGAACTAGATGATGTGCTTTGCACGATCAGGCCTAGGCAACCTGCAGCTTAAATTTCTGTGAGGTCATCTCAGCTGATGAAGTCATCATTACCTGACCCGTTACATCTCAAACTGTCTTGTTTCACCTCTGAACTGAAAAGGCCATACTGAAAAGTGAATGCAAAGCCTTCACATGGGATTTCTTCTAGCACTGAGCAAATGTGAGTCCTAAAGGAGAATTAAACAAGTCAACGTTTTCTTGCTTTCTAAAAGAGCAAAATCTGTCAACATCAATCCGTACACAGTCCGCGCCATTCCTCATATATTTCTTCACACTTTGGTTTAATGAGAACGATTACGAACAGAGAGACAATATAAACCTGCAAAAAGCATTGAATTGATGTTACCACAGTTTGACAAGTAGTAAAGGAAAGCTCAAATAATGCAAAGAAGATAAAACACTGAATAAAAATGTCCTCTAACCACTGCTTAATTCTAGTCCTTCAGTTCCTGTTTCTTCCATTCCATACCAGCTGGCAATTTTCCTGTTTATGTCCATTAATGAAGTAAAACTCTTGAGTTACCGAAGGTTTAAAAAAAAAAAAAATACAATATTCTGCAACCAATATACAATGCTGGCATTCCACTGCAGCAAATTTTCTTTGATTCTACTTTTACAGAAACATACTATCAGTATCTATTTCAAACTTCTGCCATAAATTCCACATCCCAGTAGTAACTGGATACAGCATTCAAAAGGCAAAATTATCTTCCCGATAACATGGAGTTTAAGCTGAAATACGGACTCTTTACTTCAGAATTGGTAGGATTATATCAACAACTACAGATCCATATCAAATACTGTGCAAACCAAGACTGTATCATGGAAAAAGGGCAGACATGGGAAAATATTTCACCTCTACATCTACCAACAGCTGAAAACACACTATGAAAGGTGAAGACAACCAGTTCAAATCAACGTGAAAGTTGCAATGAGAACTCCACCCTGCTTGCATTGTGTGCTGAGCCATTGCTTGTACATACCAGTAGCTCCTTCTCATGTCTCGGGATTACCTGTTATTCTTTCACACTTCAGGCTATTGACTAACCACCACCTCCAACAATCCTAAAACCCATCTAGCAGTAACCTCATTACAACAACCATCATTGATTAGGGAATCTTTCTACTTGCAGTAATGAGAAACATCTCCAATATGCCACAGCAAGAAGTTAAAAATTGATACAGTTTAGAGAAAATCACGGCTTTATCATTCCTGAGCTCTTTTGTGCACACCTAAAGGAGTAACAGGGACCAAGAAAGAGCACAGAAGCAACCAGGAGAAAGACCAACATCTCCTCTCACATCTCCCCCAATAAAGTAAAAGGGATAGTGCATTAGCATAGGCACCCTGTGCCTGTCCAAAGGTTGAAGGTGATGCATACATCTAGTTAATGTGCGACAGTAAAAAAAGGATAATGAATTATGCACCTCTGGAGCAAGAAGTCTCACTTATTGTCCAACTTCTGCCCCTGTTTCTGAGACACCACAGTTGCATGCTGTTCTTCACACAGGTTTGGTTATTTTCTGGTAAGCAAAACTCCCCTGGAAAAAAGTAGCGGCTAATGAGAATGCCTGTCTATTTGCCATGCCTACAAGATCTATATTTCATGGAATCAGAAATTCTTAAGTTGGAAGGGACACATAAGAATCATCAAGTCCAAATCCCTGCTCCTCACAGGACTACCTAAAACTAAACCACAGACTAAGAGCATTGTCCAGACACTCCTTGAACTCTGACAGGCTTGGTGCTGGGGAGCCTGTTCCAGTGACCAACCAACTTCTCAGCAAAGAACCTTTCCTAATCTCCAATCTGAACTTCTCCTGATGCGGCTTCATTCCATTTCCTCATGCCCTGTTGCTGGTCACCTGAGAGAAATCAGCACCTCCCCCTCCCCTGCCCCCTGTGAGGAAGTTGTAGACTGTGATGAGGTCACTCCTCAGCCTTCTCTTCTCCAAGCTGAACAAAAGTGACCTCAGCTGCTCCTTGTAGAGCTCTTAAGGTCTCCCTCAAGACCCTTCACCATCTTGGTTGCCCTCCTCTGGACACACTCTAATAGGTTGTTGTCTGCCTTATACTGAGGCACCCAAAACCGAACACAGTACTCAAGGTAGAGCCACAGTAGTGCATTATGAAGAGATTAAATTGATTTAGTGATGCTCACAAAATGAATTCCCCTCCAACTGAATGTAAAAATAAACAGTCAGGATTAAAACATTTCCCTCCACAAAAAGGCTAAAAAAAAGTCTGAGAACCTCAGCTGAATAACAGTCTATAACTCTACCAAAGGAAACAATGACTGTCCAGAGCTTCCCTGACTGTCGTAGCAGCAGAGGAATACTGCTCTGCCACTTGTGAGCCATTAGGAAAGATCAACTCAACGGTATCTTCAACCAGAGAAGGTTTTTGTTGTCTTGTCTTCCATTTCATTACTCACAGGTCATCTGGATTAGTAACATTTAAGAGTGAAACTGATAAAGAGGACATTTGGAAATTTTACTGTATGACTGACCAAGACATCTTCCCACTATACATCAGGTATATATCTTTTCATAACCTTCAGTATATTCATAGAATCATAGAATCATTAAGGTTGGAAAAAACCTCTAGGATCATCAAGTCCAACTGTCAACCCACCACCACCACACCCACTAAACCATGTCTTGAAGTGCTATATTGGAGACTGGATTTCAATTTTCAAACTAATTTGCTTTAATTAGTAATTTTTGAGACAATAAAAAAATTACTAAAAATAATTGCCAACTGCTCGTAGCTATTGTAAAGGCTAAATTTTAATAATACAATAGTATCTATGTAAGAGTAACTATAGCCATCTAAAGCATTATAGCATCTAAAGCAGAAATCCAAACATTAAATTATACAGGCAATCTGGACTAAACCAATCAGCCCTAAGGCAAAGCGATTCCAGAGACAACTTTAAAAAAAAAAAGTCAGCCTGTGAGAAACACAATTACTTACAAACATACATAAAATAACCATCTACTTACAAGATAAGTATTGTTGAGAGAGACCATTTGCCACTTTACTCCAGTGTACCCAGTAACAGCACTATTCTAGGGCTGCATCACCTCTTAAAAACAATGCCACTACTATATGAAAAAATGCCTTTTTTTTTTCCTTTCTCACAAATATGAAGTTTCCTGCTTATTCTTGTTTTACCATGAGACACTGAATGATCAAAGGTCAGATCTGACTGATATGAGATATGATAGGGAAATAAACATTATAAGAATCTCTGTTACACCAGTGGAAAAAGGCACCACCCGACTCACAGCGTTATGCAATTTACTTCTGTTGAAGAATATAGAGCCTACACAGTATGATGTTAGCATCAACATGCATCTTATGTAAGCCACTTCAGAATTCCCTAAAAAAATTTTTTTTTTAATTTCTTAAGAATTTACAATCAGAAAAACGGCACAAGGAATGCAGATTTCACGGGTCAGAGGATATGAAATATGCTACCAATAAAAGACACATTCAGCAAAGCATTTATAAAAATAGCCACGTACGATATTGAAATTTTACTCTTACTCACTGTGCAGAATGGTAAAACTTAATTATGCCTTTATAATATCCATTATTCCAGCCTAACATGGATGAAATTATTACATGACAACCTGTGCACCCTATACATCTCGCCTTTGGCACCGTTCCACAGAGACGTTTGCAGCTTGTTTTCACACCTTTCGCATTACGCTTAACCTGTAAGCGGTTTCTATCCGTCAAAAAGCCTATCTATAAATGGGTCGGTGGGGCTTGGGTTAGCCCCCAGGGGAACCTGCCCGGAGGGCTCACCGGGCTCGCTCAGGTCGCCAGAAGGGAGCGCGCGCAAATACGCGCATTTTTGGCAGCCGTGGGAACGGGTGGTGGCGAGGTGGAGAAAACGACTTCCCTGGAATCGCACCAACTTTCTCAAGAGCGGGTAGACAAACCAGCAAAATCCATCCTGTTCCGTGGCCTCCCTAACCTCAATTTCTTCGCGCAGATTCTGGGAGAAGGTTACAGTAATTCAATGGGCTGATTCTCACGGGTGTTTCAGGCGTAACTTTTCCCCAATTAGATGTTGACCTGCCAGACCCAACACTCTGACCCGGAGGATTAAACCCTTTGGGTGCCAAGGGAAAGGCGCCAGCGGCAAAGCTCGGCATGGCAGGCAACCTTTTAGCTATGAAACCGAATTATAAGGCTGCGACTAAAACGTACTTCTTGCCCGCTTTCGCCATGCCCTGCCTTCGCTGCTCGCACGGCCCACGCAATTAGATGTTGACCTGCCAGACCCAACACTCTGACCCGGAGGATTAAACCCTTTGGGTGCCAAGGGAAAGGCGCCAGCGGCAAAGCTCGGCATGGCAGGCAACCTTTTAGCTATGAAACCGAATTATAAGGCTGCGACTAAAACGTACTTCTTGCCCGCTTTCGCCATGCCCTGCCTTCGCTGCTCGCACGGCCCACGCGTAAGCTGGCTGGGGCTTGGGAGCGCGGCGCCCAGCCCGCGAACGCTTCGCGGCTGTCACCCTACTGCCCCGGGCGCCGGCGGACCCGCCTGGCTCGTAGCGAGTGCCAGCCTTGCCTGGGGCAAAACGCCTCTCCTCGGCCACGCAGGCAGCTCTGCCGGGATGCTCGAGCCGCGTCCAGCGCGACGAGCAGCGTAAGAGACGGTAGATTAGCCAGGGTAAAACAACACGCTCCTGCCGTCTGGGCAACGATTCTGCCACCGGCAATTCCAGCCTCATCGCCCGCACGTGGCACGCACGGAGCAGATGTTCAGCCGGGCCATTAGGAAACGCAGGAGAGAAGAGCGGGCAAGGGAAGGCTCCGTCGCCGCGCGGTGCCGCCGGATAATTGCACGTCCTCCTACACGAAGCAGAACGTGCCGTAGGGGCTACTGTCCTTGCTCCGCGGACTCTACCTGTTACTGTTTCTGCTTGAGTTTATCAGATTATTCAGACAATTTAAGTGACTGAATAACATATAGAGTTGATTTTTACTGCTTATTCAGCGACCCGTTTAGGATCGGTGTCTTTGTGAGCCTGACAGCCTGCTTTAGCACACTGCCTATCTATTTATTTGTAAACATACATTGATACAAACTTTTGTAAAGGAATTGTGTTTATTCAGGGAAGTTTATATAGACACCGCTAGCATCAGCATAATAAATGATTTAATGAACAATGTAGCAAAAAAAAAAAATCAAGGTCATTTGGGAACATGCAATACCAAAGCTGCCAGTTCTCTTGATTTTACCTTGAGTCTTACAGTATTTGAGGGGCTTTTTAATGAAAACAAACAAACAAAAAAACAACCAAACAAAAAAAATCCCTTAAATGAAACAGCCTCTATTAGTATTTCAGCTTTCATTCTTTACAAGAAAATTCTGAATTCTTGTGGTCACAGGATAAAAGAAAGTTAAAACATTTTAGAATCCCATGATTTTTAAGCAAATCACATTTGTAGAGGACTGACTTTTTCTTTTTTGTTTTGTTTTTACTTTCTGGAGCTAGGACAGACTGTAAGGGTGCCAAATTCTGAATGCGCACGAGAAGAGTTTTGGGGCCAAACTCCAATCTGCTTGGACTCTTTGGGAGTTAGGCAGCAAAGTACAGGGAATGTGGACTCAGCTTGGTTTTTCCACTAGTAGTTACAAGTCAGTGATAGTAGAGCTTTCTCATTATATGCAATAAAAACATATTTTATTAATTACAAGTTACTCCTTTATTAAAGATTTCAGAGTTTAAAATCCCCCTGCAAAAGTCAAATACAAGAGGAGATGGAAGAGAATCCCTGATAAAAGCCATGTAGATAATTCTACAAAGAAAAAAAAAAAAAAAGAACTTTTTTAAAGAAACAACAGTGCTTTTAAAAGGTTGAACCGTGCACCAAATTACGTAATACGATGTATTTTGACATGCTGGTTGGGTAATTGTGAATGTCCCCTTGAGCCAAAAAGCTTTCTGCTCACCAAACCAGATGCATCTTCAAGGGGATCTTTTCTGCACGTAGCGCCTGAGGCCGTAACCCGTGAGTGGAGAAGACCCTCTTGACAACGCTCTGCCGGCACCAGGATGGTCATCACTCACTCAACCCGCCGCGGCGGAAGCAGCTTCTGCCACCCTGCCCGAAAGGCGGCTGCCCCGCCGGAGGGGGGACACTGGCATGGGGGCTTCAGCGGGAGCCTAAGGCACCAAAACGCCGTCGTGCAGGTGCGTGTTCCTCTGGTGCTGCAGGTGCCTCCAGCAAAGAGCGGGCAACCAGCAGGTTGGCGGCACGAGCATCGTCAGCTGCTGCCACAAATGAGTGAGCCTAGGAGCCGAGAGCGCGCGGGTTACCGCGGGTTAGAGACCAAAACAGTTTCAGAGAAGAAAATTAGCTCCACGAATTGCTGAGTACCACAGCACCGGCTCTGCCCGGCAGCTGTGTGCGTACTAGCGGCGTCAGCTGTGAACGGGTACCCGACGTGGCCGCAGCTAGAGCCCGCAGCCCGAACGCCTGGCACCGCCTGCGGACAACCCCAAAACTTCTTTCCATTCCAACTTTTTTCATCCGTTTCAGAGCCTTGAACTTACAGTTACTGGCTGCAACACGCGGAAGCGCAAAGGCCGGGGGAGGACGAGCTCTCTGTGTTTTCCAGTGACTGTTTCAGGCCAAGACATGAAGGACAGGCAGGGAGGCTGTGCCCTGGGCATCCCCCACGGCTGCCCCAGGGGACATGGAGGCAGACCCTCTTTGGGGTCTATCCCAGCAAGATAACCAGGAGAGAAGTTAATCCTAAGGAGAGAGACAGTCTCAGAGATGCCACGCATACAGCATCGACACAAGGACAGAGGTTTCCACAAAGTCTTCTGCTACTCTCCAGCTCTCTCCACTGCCTGTCGCCTCTGACTGCAATGAAGGATAAAGAGGTGAAGACCAGGAAAGACATACAGGTCCCACACAGAAGCATCCTGCTTTCTCTGTCTGCACAGCGCTCGGTACTGCCCCACTGATAATGCTTTCAAAGCATGAAAGTCACTGCCCTTAAAAAAAGAAGTTTAAGAAAAAAAATCAATCTCTCATTGATTTTTAGATTAGAAAAAGTTCTGGTCGCACTGAAGAGAGCGTCTGAAAAGACCACTTGATATTTGAAGTAAAATAAATAATATATCTTTTTTTAAAAAATGCAGCAAAACAATAACCAAGTCCAAATTCTATTCTCTCTTCAAGATTTGCACCAAATAACCATGTTTCTCCATCCTGGTATACACTGCAATTTCTGAATCCCAAAAAAGTAAAGTCTATTACTTGGCCCCAGAATGCACAAAGGTTTAAATCAGTGAAGGTATAAGATCTACTACCACAAATGAGCTAATAGACAAATATTGAGTTGAAACGTGGCACATCCTTCTTTGGAGGGGACTCCTCTTTACATCAGTGAGTGAGACTACAAACATAAGCTCTGGCTGAGAGAGGGACCACGTAAAATGGATGGTTTTTTCTTAGGTTAGAAAAATTCTTTTCCTGAGGAGCCTTGACAGCACTGAAGGTAAGGGACAGCACAGAGAGCAGCTTTTTAAGGCTTTGGAGTTTTTTTTCCTCTCTCTCCCCACTTAAGAAAAGGACAGAAACTAGGAAGAAAGCCTCATACACATCATCTTAATTTGCTCTTTCTTATGTACCGACTTTTCAGAAATTATCAATTTAAAGGCAACCCCTTTAAGAAGGCTTTAAAAATCCAATTTTTTTTTTTATTCAATATTGCCCTTTGATTACTACCTTTTACACATGTGGCAAGGGCCCTCTCTCAAGAGGAGGGAAATCCCTTTCCTATGAAAGGAACTTTCAGCTTCCAGGGAGCCGTCAGAGAGCTGACTGCGGTCAAGTCAGGATGACGGAGCAGTGACTAAATTCTTCAAAAGAGCAAATCAACCTGCAACTTTGCTATTAATTGCAGTGGCTATTCAACATGAAGTGCAATATATGTTACAACTTAATATTACATCTTAATGAACTACGCATATCAACTAGGTAATTAATTCTTAAGGTCCTTGTCTGCTCTACAGTAGATGAGGACTTGGCTCAGGCTAGAAACTATCATGCAAATGTTTAAAAATTATTTCCATTTTCTGTGACTTTCACTGAGCTTTGCACAGCTCGTTAGCCTTTATTTTCAGGTTCTTTTCTTTATTGCATAAGAGTGGCAATAGCTCAAGTTTATAGCAATACGTCGCCTCATTTCACTTTCTCACCTCTTGGAAATCGCTGCAAGTACTTGTCTGACAGAATACCGTTACTGTCAGTAATAAAAAAGTCAGCCACCCCTATTGGCACAGTACAAGAGGCTAAAAGCACAAAGAGGGAGCCCAGTCTCTGGTGGTAAAAAGGTTAAATAACTGCCCGGACAAATCTAACTTTTCAGTCATGAATTAAAATCCAAAAAAAATGTCAGACAAATGGAAGTATGTCATCTGCTTCTGACTCCGAGAAGTAAACGGGAACATTGGCAGACTGGTTGGTTGCCAAGAATGCCGGAGAAACACCTTCGCTCCCCGCCCAGCTCCAGGCTCCCCTCTGAGCGACGCACCCTCGGGCCACCCCCAGGACGCAGGTGCCTGTAGCTGCTCCTCACCCATTTCCCCGCAGAAGCCATGGGCCCCTCTGCATCATTTCGGGAGCCTCTTCCCCCAGGGGGAAAGCTCAGTCCTCTGCCGGCTGTACCCCTGCACTTCTCCCATGTGTTCAGATGCAAATTATATATTCTACAGGGGCTCAGTACTTAAACTGACAGGCATCACCGTACCGGTACCGGTATCAAGTGTAGCAAACCCAAAGCTCACAATGACCTAAACACAGGGGTAAAGCCGGCAGATGTACTTACAGACTGGAGCTCTGCTCTGGCATTGGCTGCCTAAACGTGGAAAGTGTCGGTACTAATCCGTGATGCGGTAACAAGCAGTTGATTCCTTTCCCTGAGATAAAGGTATTGGCATTTTCTGCCAAGTAATCAGTCAACATCTTCCCCGTGAAAGTAACGGGAGTCCTATAAAAAAAAAAAAACATACAAAAAAAGCAGGAACACTGCTACAGGCACAATCATATCTTAGTAATAGCTGCAGTCACTTTTAATTGTAAAACCGGGAAATAGTTAATGGTTGCCAAAGTGAGCAGCTGGTTTCTCAAAAATAAGATGCACTGCCTGGAACAAAGGGCATTATTAGAAAGAAAAGATGCTGTTATTTCCAGATGGTGCTTGAACAGCACTGCACAAGTTGGTGGGCCTCCTAATTTAAATCTCCAGTGTCCTATAGGAAGGTTTGGGGCTCATGATAGAAAATTATTAAAATATTCCCTCTGAAAATTTAAAAACAAGCCAAATAAATAAGATATATTTTCTCCTCTGTAGCAGTTTGGTTTGCTTGGCTGTCTTCTGGTGTGCTTTAGTTCATAGGACTTACACGGTCTGTCACATCGCTCTTTACAGAATGGTACAAATGGCTCTGGTGGGAAAGGAACCGGAAATGCTTCCCCTTTGGATGCCCAACTGAAATCCGTCTTTCCAACTTCTAATTTAACTCAGAACTAAACCCAGAAAAAGCCTGGCTCCATGACCCACTTTGGGTACCGCCACAATACTTCTTTTCACTTGATTGCTGCCCTTTTTTGCTAAAGTTTCATGAGATTTTGTTCTCTAAAAATTTCCGGCAGCTATTTCCAAAAACAGCCTCTAACCAAACCAGACCCTAATTCCTTCCCAACCACTCCATTAATCTTTAGAGACACGCGTGGTCACTTCTAACAAAAAGAGAAAGACGATGCACTACTCAGACAGGCTTTTGCTTTGTACGTACGCTATGCAAACATTTTGCATTTATGTAAGTATAACTGAGTATCTGGATTTTAAAGCTCTCAGGCTAACCAGGATTTTAGGAGCATTACTACTATGCTGTCAAACACATGCACTATATAGCATTTAAGAAGGTTTTTCATTAACTTGCTCTAGACTGGTATTGCTATTGAAATGAGATAAATCACACGAGAAAGGGATAACTGGGGGAAATTAATGAATACAGAGTATTTCTTTAAAAAAGGAAGGAAATATATATGAAGAGAAAAGGCATGAAGCAAGAAGTTGCTAAAACTGCCAGGTCACACAGCCGCTCATTCATTCCTCTTTATCGATTAAGAGTTGTTCAGGTGCCTAAATGCCAGTGGAATGATCCAAGTCCCTGACGCTACCAAAGAGAAATCCCAACCATCCGAGGCTCTGCGCCAGCTCAGATCAGAAGCACAGGGTGAACGCACCTCCCCGTAACCTTCCTGACAAGCGGCTTATTGCACAGATCGGAGGAGCACTTCAGCAAATTCCTTAAGGCAGATTTATGCCACTTCCAGGTACTTTTGCAACACACGCTCTGCCTTGCTGTCAAGATTTACTGGTGGCCATGCCAGGAAAACCGGGAACCACGCACACAAACCAAGCCAGAGAGGTGACACCTCCCACTTGTGAAAAGCAATCTTCATTCAAAGACTGCTGCTCTATCCTTTCATCAGTCGGGACACCGTTACCGTAAAGCACCATCATGGTTTTCCATCCCCCTTGCCATTTTTAAAATTCTCTCAACGAACGGTGCTGCTCTGGCACCTTCTCCTCCAGGGTCTGTCCTTCCCTGTGAGCCCCGAGAGGAACACTAGCGCGAGCTGTGGGACCTACCCTGCCCTCCGACAGCTCTCGCTATGGCTACCGCGGCTCTGACTGCTCTCCCACCCCTTCCTAATGTTCTAATAGTCCCAGGTAGGAGCTTGGATCACCTGCAAAAGCTAGCCAGCACAGAGAGGTAATACCGAATTGGTTTCATTGGCCAAAAGTTAGCAAAGGAGAAAAAAAAAAAAAAAAAAGAAAAGCAGCTGGAGAAGAAAAAAATATTTGAAAAAAATTCAAGACAAGTTCTGGCTTCATGATTAACTACGCCCAATGGCAGTTCAGACCTCAGTGGCAGCAACGCATCCCCAAGGAACGCCCAAAATGCTGCTTTGCACCACTGTAATGAGAGCACAACAAGGTGAACGACACTCTCAAGGCAGTCCCTCAACTACCTTGGCGTCTGGGCTAAAAGGCAGGTGCCACTTCGAATTACATTAAAATAAAGGCAAATGCTTTATTTGCAGGAGAGGGCAGTGATGAGGTTGTAAATTCTGGTCACAGTCTAAAGGTTTTTCTTGTTGACTTTCACATTAATTTCTTTTTCATGGTTTTAGTAAAACTGATTTGAATCTTAAATAAAGACTAATAATTCATTTCATTCTTCACTGACTAGTGCTTTTTCATTAACAGGTGATACTTAAAATAGTACAAGGAATGTATCCAGAATTCCAATTAAAAATCTAAATTATAACAATTTTCTAGGTGAATCAAAGATTTGTCATCTCAGAAATTGTAATTTCAAAGTAATAAATATGCTTCAGTCACATTCCCTTTCTGCAAACCACCAGGCACCGTGTTTCTCATCCAAAAGCTTCTTTTATTGCAGCAATTATTTAAAACTTTGCCTAGACATATTAAAATGTTGACAATAACAAAAATAAATTTCGACAACAGAACGCAGTATATTACATGACTTAACAGCATCAATCACAGCATCTCAGTTTGCAACTATCATAATGAGGTTGCATTGCTATGAAGTAAGACTGTTTGTTGGCAGCACAAAATTCAGCTTGAAGCTAAAAAGAATAATAATACACATTTATCCCCATGAAAAAGAAACAATGCCATAGAATAGCAGTGGATTAAAAAGGGAGCCTGTACTAGAAGGTGAGCCAGGATGTGTATAAGCTCTGTCTCCCTGTGCGTGCCTATTTGTGTTCTATCATGAAAACATAATTTTCTTATCATCTGAGTGAGGCTTTGCACGCAGGGGGAAAAAAAGAAATAAAATAGTTGTTCCAAGCTGTCAATTCAATTTGTTTATAAGAACTATTTCCGTCAAAATATGGCCTTTTTTTTTATTTTAACTAACTACATGAATACATTTCAACCTATTCTAAGCATAGTAAATCTAATTGCCACTGCCCTCAACCTCAACCTACTGTTTTCACTTGCGTTTTTGTAAAGCATAAAGCTCATTTAAACCCAGGCCACTTAATACTGTCTCGTCACAGGAGAGGACTGGAAGTGCTAGCATTGCATCCTGGCTCCTGTTCTAAAGCCCACCCTTTCCACGACAGTTGCACGAATCAGCCTTAATGCAAATAAGAATAAATACCTATCTTTCGATCCGACAGCGTTTTGCACTCGCTCTGCACAAGGCTGCGAGGGCAGTGGGGCAGGGAGGAATCAGGCCCACCGCAACTGGACATGCTTCAGGAATTCACTGCATCTGCAACCCGGTGAGCAACTGGCAGAACGTGCTCTTGGAAATTTATGGTATTTTTTAAAACCTCATAAAAATACCCCAGAAATCATCAACCCTTTTTACTTATTTTTACTTTTTTTTTTTTAATTTTTATGTTTTTCTCTTTTGGCCACCAGCTTTCCCAGGAACTTGAGGCTAATGAGAAACAGAAAGTCTAAATGAGAAATCTGAGAAACCACCCAGCGGTACATCCAGTCAAGCCAGGTGTAAAAGCAATAGAAAGAAGTACATGGATACCGCTATACGCAACTTATATGTTCTGGATTCCAGCAAGAAACACACTGATTTTTATTTATTAAGTTGATGGCTATAGCTTTTTTTCCCCGTAAGTTATTGTGTTAATCACCTTCATTCTCCAGGTATGACCATGACATGCTAAGAGATACATGAAGAATCAGTAACAAGATGTACTATATATATGCAAGTAATCTAGGTGGCAAAAAAATCCCCGATTTCGATTTGACACTCAGCAGATGAAAATACATTATGTAGACGACGTGTTGAGTAGACTAGAGACAGCGGGTTAAAATGGGCGGCACTGCACCTCTGCTCAGGCCAACGCAGCAAAACTAATATACCAGGAACAACATGATGGATGCAGTGCAATTACTGCAATTGTCAACAGCAAAGTCTTTGAAATCTCTTGGCACCATCATATGACAAAAATCTTCAGGAACTTTATTTAATTGTAGATGCACATTAGTCATGCTATCGCACCGCGCCTGGTATCGCACAACGTGCCTGGAGGTTATTCATTTCAGTTATTCGCAAATACCATAACGAGCGAAGTGAAAACAACAGTTGGGAAGCAACAAATATCATTCAGTGGGTCCCCTCAGTGTGGCGAAGGGCTCCAAGATTAAAAATAAATGAGTATATTCAGTCTTCCATGAGAGCTCAGGCATTCTGCGCTGGGTTGATTCAACCTCCAAGCAGACCTGCAGCCAAACCACGTTTGCTGTGGGGCTTTAGAGGAACAGTCACCCGTGATTTAACTACAACTTTTCTCAGACTCCAGCAAAATTAGTCCTTGATGGCCTATGGTTTCTTCAGGAAGACGTGGTCTCTTTAAACAAAGACAAATAAATGCTCGGGTAAGTTTGCACCGATGCCGAGAATAACATTGCTCCCTATTTACACGATATAATGCAAAAAAAAAAAAAAAAAGCACACCATTTAGACAAATAACCTGAGGATAACACTGTTCCCTTAGAAGAACAGGCAGAGGAGGAATCTGCGCTCAGTGATCAGTGACCTCTGGCAAATGACCTGCTGCTTAGCTACCGGCTAGCTCACAATTCAACGAGCCGGCTTGCTTGCAGACAAGCCCATTCTTTTAAAAAAAAAACAAAAAAAACACCACACTTTCA
>NW_010537063.1:0-2913 GCF_000687285.1 Phaethon lepturus | reverse complement strand
CGCCGGCCGCCCTAGCCTGCCTGCCACCAACCACTGACCCACAGAGGCATCAGTTTGCGCTTCCCAAACCCCCTTTTGCTGTCAATCATTTGGCTGCCGGGGCAAATCCCACCTCCGCGCTCACCCGCAGCTGTTGGCTTGGGAGCCTGGTGGCTTAGGAAGGACATGGTGTGCAGAGACGTGGAGATCTGCCCTGGCTGTCAATCATTTGGCTGCCGGGGCAAATCCCACCTCCGCACTCACCCGCAGCTGGTGGCTTAGGAAGGACGTGGTGTGCAGAGACGTGGAGATCTGCCCTATGCAATATTCTCCATGAAGACCCTTATCCTCTCCATGGGAAGAGGAAAGGTTTATACGACAGCGTTACCGAATTCGGTGCTCAGGCAGCCTCCCCTCTGTATTTCCAATTTGGCTGCCGGGGCAAATCCCACCTCCGCACTCACCCGCAGCTGGTGGCTTAGGAAGGACGTGGTGTGCAGAGACGTGGAGATCTGCCCTATGCAATATTCTCCATGAAGACCCTTATCCTCTCCATGGGAAGAGGAAAGGTTTATACGACAGCGTTACCGAATTCGGTGCTCAGGCAGCCTCCCCTCTGTATTTCCAACACACGTAGGGACCAGCCTGGAGAACGGAGAGGAGGTGTTGTGCGACATGTCAAACCAACACCGTCCAAAGCCTGCCAAGTCAGCAGTATTTAGTTAGTTAGGACAACATTGACAAACTTGGTGGACTAAATTCCAGACTCAGTCACTGAAACAGGAGTGACTTCACTTCCCGAGCTGCTTACGCCTAGCAACGTCCACCGATTACGCAGCAGCCTGGGGATGCTCAGTGCTTGAAAGATAAGATGTTTCAAACAGGAGTGACTTCACTTCCCGAGCTGCTTATGCCTAGCAACGTCCACCGATTACACAGCAGCCTGGGGATGCTCGAAAAGAGTGCTTGAAAGATAAGATGTTTCGACAAAGATAGCTAAATGTGGAATTCCTGCCCCATAATTAAGACCCCGAATGCGTGCATTTCAGCTATTCGTCCGAAATATCGCTGCTGAACACAGACATGTTACTTTCTAAGAAAATAACAATAGAAATGGAGGGACCCAAAATTAAGAATATGTCATTCCTGGGAGACTTCTCAACGTCCCTCTACAATGAGGTCACTAAACAGTAATTTAAAGTTCTATGCATGTACATAACATTAAAGATTTAGATGGTAGCTTGGTCTCCAGCTTCTGAAGTACATAAATACATTAACACAATTTGAAGGATTCTCAAAGATTTATTGTATTTCTAAGGACTTCTAAAGTGGTTTTTGGTGTTGGGTTTTTTTTATCCTCCCAGCAGCCTCAGAAAGCCCAGGTGAATAGCTGCAAATCCCAGTTACTATCAAGGGGGCTGAAGCCTTCTGGTATTCCAAAGGGAGAGAGCAGCCAGACTCCCAAGGAAACCACCACCTCGCCATGATTAAAGGCCAAGCAAGAAATACTGAAATACAGAATCTGCGGGCAAGGGTTGAGCTGATGAAAGCTGGAAAGCAACGAGGAGCAAGGTGACGGCACGGGCCGCTCCCTTGAGCGCCCAGCGGTGTGTGCAGGGCGTGGAGCACCTCGGGCGACACAGACCCATCATCCTAAGAAAGGGCAAAGCACCGGGGGGGCTTCTGGCGGCATAGAACAGGAATAAAATGAGAAAGCTTTGCTAATTATTTTAGACTGCCTCAACTCACTCGAGTGTGGCACACTTGGTGTCTTGAAACCTGGTTCACTGATTCTAAAAGTGCAGGAATAGCTATTACACGCATATATATCCTATATTCTACCCCTCAGCTGAAGTGCTTGAAAGTAATTTTACAAACATCTAATAAGTACTTGGCATTTACAAGCTGCCAGTCACTCATGCAGAGTACGGACACCTGCCCTCTGTGATCTGCCCTTTCAAAAATAATATTAAATTTAAAATAAATTTTAAAAAACAGATCAAAATTGATGTGTGCTATTCTTTGCACGGTTTAATTTTTTTTTTTTTTTACCCTAAAACAAAGTCCTGAGTACTTTGCTACTTTGAGTAGATAATTGAGTATTTTTGAGAAAGGTGACATTTAACACTGAAGTAATACCAGTTTGTGGAAATAAATACACTTTATTTCCAAACATATGCTGGTCTAAATGGTGCTAGAATTAAAATAAGGGGCTAAAAAAAATGAGGTGCGATTCCAAACCAGCTGAAGACAATGGGGGAAAAATTATTTTTTTTTAACAGTTCCATTAAGATGGCAGTTTCTAATTATTTAATCTGTTGAAGCATTTTGATACAAAAAAGCCACAACGAAGTATTTCCGAAAATAAAGTATTTCAAATTTTCAGTTTTAAATGAAATGTTTTTTTAGTCGTGCTTAGAAAGTAAGTAATCTGAAGGTAAATAATATGAAGGTTTAGTTAAATATTTTGTTGCCTGTCAATCTGAAACATTTGTGAGAAGGCTGATTGACTTCCTCAGGATCTGTTTTGAGTCCATCTGAAGCCAGATTTCTTTTTACTCTGGCCAAACCAGGTAAGGACCCGTTACTCCAAGGCACTTGGTAAGAAGGCAAACAACCTAATCAAAGTGCTCCGTATTTCTCGTTAGGTAAAGACAATTAAAATAACCAACCCCTGAGCGGAGGACCGCATTTTGCTGAAAGCGGTGTTTACTGAAAAGGCCGAACACGGGGCTGCTGTTGCTGCAGGCTCTCATCCGTAGCATGACGGGTTCGGAGCAGAAGTACCAGCCAGGGAATAAACGGCCACACGCACCGCTCACCCCTGCAGCCAGACTTTCAGAACACCCCGGCTGAGACGCGCTCGGCGCGGACAACCAGAACCGCTTCGGCCCCGGGCCCAGACCCGGCACCGCCCCTGTGGCCCAGAGACCC
>NW_010537062.1:6494-7663 GCF_000687285.1 Phaethon lepturus | reverse complement strand
TCAATGCAGAAACAAATTCGCTAAGTCCAGCCCAGATTCTGCTCTAATCAACACAAACGCAGAGGATCTGAAGTGAAGTAACTCTGAATTTACTTTGAATCTACACCAGCAAAATAGATTATTTGCTCTCCTGCCTCATGTTTTCTGAAGTTTCATTAGGTTGTGCAAGCAAAGCCTTTTTAAATGAAAAGCATCACACAAGTGCTGAGCATCATTGTTCCTTTCTAATAAAAGAGAGGAAAAAAAATCAGGAAGCCTGAACTTCATTCTACAGATAAATAAAACAGCACTCCAGGACTTCTTTAGATCAAAAATGCTGTTCTTAATGCAAAATTCTGCTTAAAACCAACACAGCTGCAGCAATATTCAAAACATCAATTTTATATTCAACATCAGTAGAAAACAAAGAGAAGTAAAGTGACTTTTCCCAATATTTTAGAAGCATCTTTAATTTTTCCTAATATATCAGCATTTCCATTTTAAATGTGCTTCCAAGGCACCTAAAATCTAACTTGCAGAATTTGCTCCAGGCTGAAACTCTGCATGGTTCTTTTTTCCCCCTGTATTTAGCCAAAATTTATACTAGTTGTAAATATAATTGAAAAAAAAACCCACAAAAATTAATGTGTGTTTCAAAGCACAATTCAGTATGAACAAGTTAATTCACTCACGTAGCTCTTCAAGAAGAAACTCAGCCTCAGAACCACACCCATTTTAGGCTAATGTCATAATCAAATAATCTTACTTCTAGGATAGAAATATTCAAGTCATTTGTACTGTCTGCTGTCACTGACTTCAAAGGACACACAAAAATCTGCAGCCTGTAAGGTGCTGCCTTTTAGTAAGATTTTGAAACACCAGAAGAGTCAAGATATCTCAAGTGGTTGAGGACAGAAAGAAAAAAACAGACAGCTAAGTATGAAGGCTACTCTCAGCATCATTTGTCTCCTTCAGGTTGCATCTCCACTATTCCAACAGCATTACAACTCCCTGCTTCCTCTGTGCCACTCGTGGTCTTGCTGGCAGGGATGGCCGCCTCACAGCTACTGATTCTGCACTTTATGACCAGTAATGTTTATTACTGATTCTTCCTTGCTAACCTGCTTTGTTAAACAGTTGCTGTTATCTTAAATAGCAAATCTTTGCTAACTCAGGCCTCCTTCAGCAGG
>NW_010537062.1:1482-6445 GCF_000687285.1 Phaethon lepturus | reverse complement strand
CAGGACTGCTTAGGGAACAATCGCACAAAGAGCTGTCCCGATAGATTGTTTAGTCTGGAGAAGAGGAGAATGAGGTCAACTTATTGCTCTCTACAACTACCTGAAAGGGAGCTGTGGTAAGGTGGGTGTTCGTCCCTTCTCCCAAGTAACTATCAAAAGAACAAGAGGAAATGGCCTCAAGTTGTGCCAGGGAAGGTTTAGGCTGGATATTAGGAAAAATTTCTTTACTGAGAGCGTGATCAAGCATTGGAACAGGCTGCCCAGGGAGGTGGTGGAGTTGCCATCACTGGAAGCATTCAAAAAACGTGTAGACGTGGCACTTCAGGATATGGTTTATTGGGCATGGTGGTGTTGCGTTGACGGTTGAACTTGATGATCTTAAAGGTCTTTTCCAACCTTAATGATTCTATGATTCCATAATCTGTCAGGGCAGCTACCTTTAGCAGGGCTGCAGCTGGGACTTCTGCAAGCAAGGCCAGGGCAGTCATGGGAAACAGGATCCTCTCGTAAAAATATGCAGAATCTAAGTCTGGACCTTTTTTTGACCTATTGCAGATAAGTACCTGCTAACTTTGATTCCCCTCCAGTCAGATTTGGTGGCCCGTCCAGATTCAAGCAACACAGGATACATCTGATTAAGACAGTAGGAATCTAAATAATGTCATTTATAAACCAAGAGCGACAAGAGGACATACATTGCATCAGTTTGGCTTCAGTCCTGAATTTGTCTTAAATTTTAACTCCTGTCTGAACACAGCAGAGAGAGATGGCTAATCTTCAGTAAAACATACGCTACAAAATCTGTTAAAGCTAACATCACTGTCTAAATTCCCTTGTTCTGAACGTCTTCCCAAACAACAACACTTCCCTGCCTTACTCATCTAGATTCCAAACCCAAATCCAAGCATGTGACCGTGCTGTACCACAGTATGCGAAGGCACCTTGTAGTGCTGGGAAGCGGATGCTGAACATCAGGCACTAGCAGTCACAGGACGCAGTTCGGCAAGTCTAAGTCAGGCCAAAAAGCAATGAAGCTGCAAAACTATATGCTGCACTTAATCTTTTGGTGGATGCCTGTGGAAAATTGGAGAGAGAACTGGTGTGAAACATAGCAGCTATGAAGCTGCTTCTACACAGGTTGTTCTGGTAAAGAAACCACAACATGGCACAGCTTAAATGAATTAAAAGCAAGCTAACTGTTGGATCTTAAAAAAAGTAATGATCCCTCAGTTTTTAATATTTGCATTAATGATCTGGAAGAAAAGCAGTCAGGGTAACTCACTGCTGGAACAACTTATGAAGATCCCGCTTTTCTGGAAGTAATTAAATTCAGATTAGAAGTTGGTTTTTTTCCATACTACTCTTCAAACTGAAAGTATAAGAAGGCTGTCCTATGATCCAGCTACAGCACACCTCAGACTAAACAGTCACAGTGTTCTCTGTTGACCTTATTGCTGAATCTATGAGCCCATGACATAGCATGTAGTTACCCACTAGCAACATTTAACAGTGCCTGTTCCCTGTTTGCTCTTCCTCTGTTACCTCCTGGTGAGGCATCTGTTCCCTTCATATGTCCTTCTTGCAGTGCCTTTATATGTGCATGTATACACTGGATTAATACCTAGCCTGCAGCTTTCTCTTTGTCTAGGATGAGGATTGTCCTGTCACATGTCTACATCAGCACAACAAAGTCACTGAAGCTTTGCATCTGACAAGAGGAAAGAGAGGAAGATGTGGCAAACCAGCCCTGAGCAGTTGACTTGCAGGTGAAGAAGAGGGCTTGGTGTGGGACAGAAGCAGATGCCCCTCCCTAGCCTCTCCCCAAAAGTTACCCTTTTGAAAAATACTTTAGGCTAAAGAGAATGAAAGAACTAAGAGACTATTTTTGTGGGGGTTTTTTCCGGTACAAATTTCAGGAGGAGCTGGGGGAAATGGATGAGATAGGCTTAGATCTGCAAGAGAGTCTGGGGTAATCCTGGAAGTCTCTTGAGCATCTCAGTTCTTTCCTGTCCCCAGCAAGGCTCTTCTCAGTTACATTTTCTCCCTATAGGCAGAAAATGATCCCGACCTTAGTCTTCCAGGCAGAAAGCAGAGAGTTTCACTTCAGCTGCCAGACAAAATAATGGTTACTGGTCACTGCCTTCAGTTCTTTTCCTCCAGCTCCACACAAACCTTTCCCAGGAATTTCCGGTCCCTATAGTCAACTGGAACTACCCTCATCAAAGCCCCTAATGAATTCTTCTTAGCCACTCCTCAGAACCAAGACTACCTTCATTCTCCTCAACCTACAGGTTGCCTTTGACTGCCAGCCATGTTTCTTGAAACATGACTGTCCCTTAGCTTCAGTGACTACATCTCTTCCAAGAGCACCTCCTACTTCTTTACTGTTTCCCCAATCATTTTCTTTGAAGGACAGCTTCTGTACATGGTCCCACAGTGCTATGACTTTAGAGCTCTTCCCTTCTCTGCCACCTTCGCTTTAGACCTTGATTGTCTCACCTGGAAAGTCAGATTCAGCCATTAATATGGTAACAACTTGCAGATCTTTGGATCTGTCTCCCTTTTGGATGTCCAACCCAAAATCTCAAAGGCTTCTCTAAGGCTTCCTCACAGACAACACTGAGCCATCACCCCACACTCAATGTCCTCCTCACACTGATGGAGCACTCCTCATTCTTCTGCCCTCCACACCCAGCAAGCACTTGTCCCAAGCAGCCTACAGGTGATGGAAACTATTATGGCCACTATTGGCATGGGACATGTAGCAAAGGATTTTGCGGCAATTTTGTGTGGTGCTGAGAGCTTTTTCCCAGAAGGCCACATTTTTTTTTTCTGACACAAAATCAGAAGTTTTTAGGATCTGTGTCCCCTTTTTCTCAAATAATCAAATGTTCCTTTCATCACCCCTACCCAGTTCAAGAA
This sequence comes from Phaethon lepturus, assembly GCF_000687285.1. NCBI lineage: Eukaryota > Metazoa > Chordata > Aves > Phaethontiformes > Phaethontidae > Phaethon > Phaethon lepturus. Next base: position 3,523 of record NW_010537062.1, on the reverse strand, counting down.
CTCTCCAGATTTTCTAACCAGCAATGCAAGGCCCATAGTTTCAGGAGTTTTAGCAATCCCATGAGACACAAGGGAAAAAAGATAGAGAAATACGGAGAGAAAAAGAAGGCACTGCTGAAAATTTTGCGCCTTTATTGAAGGGAGCATCAAAACTTGTGCATTTATCGAGTACAATAAATGAGCGATCAGTACCAAAGATGGCAGTACAAACCACATGGCTACCCTGTAACCATGGAGAGGGATGACTTCTCACATGCCACTCAGAATCAGGGCCAAAGTGTCAGGTTCAGAGAGGTGTTTAAGTCAGTAAGTTGTTTCATGCTCTGTTCCTTTGGATTCATATCCCTCTGATCCTGGCTTCGCGGTCCTACACAGCCAAAGGGAGTTCTGAGTTAGTGCAGATTTCATCCATAACTCCTGCACGCTGATCATTTTAATGAAAAGCTTCACCTTGCCACCATAACGCTCTTTAAATTGACCATCCTTGCGATACTTGTGTCTTTTGATCCACTGCCTCTCATAAAACTGGCTAACCTTTAAGTTCATTATGTTTTTAAAATGATTGCTGTGTTCTTAAAATCATTGCTCTGCATTCAGACAGTGAAACTATTCACCAAATTAGCATGTCATATCCGAGCTACCTACCTGCAAATTTCTAGTCTCCCTATTTAAGTGGAATTGACTTGCCACAGCACAATGAAAAGAAGATCAATAATTACAGAATCCAATTTGCCATGGATTTGTTAAACTTCACTTCCTGCTGTCATACCCTCAATAGTTATGGTCAAAGATACATCCTTGCAATCTGTTCTAGCTACATTATATATGCCTCTGTCTTCCAAACATTCAAAGGAAACCAGCTGGAAACGCTGCACTTACTGTTATCAGTGAAGACTGTATCCATCTACATAACTGTGCCCTCAAGAGGTTACAGACAGCATAACTTTCACCTCAGTTACCAGTTCTTCGAAGAAATCCAACAGAAATGTCCATGATGCATGTTCTGAGACACGGCAGCAGCAGTTTGCCGGTCGTGGACTGCAGCCCACTGACAGAATGGGTGGCCTTAGGCTGTTGGCTGCTTTTTGTCACCCACTACCAAATTGCCTTAGAAAATGCTAAAAATAGCACTGGTTTTCATGTAAGCAATTGCTGCAATGGCTACAGAGCTGCCACATGGTCATGCATGGGAAAGGAAGCGGTTCCCATAATTGCAAATGGGAGGAAAAGTCTATGATGCAATCTATGATGCAATACTAGGAGCAGAAACTCAGCATGTATCATCCCAGAGTCGTCTTAAAATACATGTATGCTCTGTAGCCAGGATTGTCTGAAATAGCAAATATAGAGTACGTAAGATCTACCCACATCTAAAGACCCTTTGGACTCTCTGTGGATCTGCAGTTTCTTACAGGTTCTGCCATTCAATTTTTATGAGACGAGCAGATTTATGGTATAAGCACTCATGAATAATTCACTCCCCTGGGTTGCCACATACAACTTGGGGAAATCCCATCTGTAAAACCTTGGCACCATTAGCTAGTGCAAGCTGCACTACTTTTATACAGGTGTTATTCCCCTGACCTACTTTGAGTTACTCCTCCTTCGCACTGCTTAGAAGAGGATCAGGCTGTTTGCTTACCACCTCTGGTGAGCAAACCTCTCTGCCACCTCTTCACAGCAGTAAAAATGCTTCCAAGTGTTGGAGTACGCTAGTTTTAGCAACCTTAGTGCTTTGGCTCACCACAGCTTCAGGGACTTGTACATCTCGCCCATTCTTGGGCCTCCCATAATGCTCCGTTGTCAATTGGCTTAGCTCCTTATCAAGCCCGTGTTTTAAGTCATGTTGAGAAAATTATTTGGGTCCTAGACTAATGGAACACCATTAAAGCCATAAACTAGCTACACTGATCACAAAATATTTGTGAGGATTTTATTTGGTTTGATCTCCAAGTAGAGGCCAATTAAAATGACAATCACTGTACTACCACTGAGCCATATTCAAAGCATACATTGCAGTATATAACTAAACCTACAACTG
>NW_010537062.1:435-1451 GCF_000687285.1 Phaethon lepturus | reverse complement strand
GCATTCCTGGTTAGTAAATCAAGTGAACAGCTCGTGCCTATCTTGACATAAAACAACCTAATAATTATAGTGCCTAGGTTAGACATCTGAATAAATGTAGTCATGTCATTCAAACAATGAAGCTATACTGATTTATAGCAGCTAAGGATCTGATTAAGGATGTAAGGATCTGATCTTTACCCTAATATGTCCCTTCAGTTCATCCAAATTATTACTTTCACCACCTGGCCTCTCCCTCGTGTCCCCACAGTTGGTTTTAAGCAGGTTAAAAAATGACGGGTTATCACTTTGTTCATTTCTTACACACTTCCAGCACTGCCGAGTGAAATGAAAGACAACCATAAAAGCCAGTAGAGGGGAAAATTAGGCATGCTGTGTAACTAATTTCTGAACTGTAAGCAAAGTTGTAGGCAATTTTCATTTCATATCACAAGTTCACACTTCTTTGAATTGTCACCTACCAAGGACAAGCACTACCTGCTCACGCCCTTCCAGGAGGGACAGGATGCTGCCTGCTCATCTGGGAGAAGCTCCAGGGGTGGCCATGGTGTGGTCTGAAGGGACCTCTCATCTCTTTGCACAGGAGCCACCACCCCACCTTGGAGAAGGGTGCACATCTTCAGCCCACACCAGTGTCATGGGAGAGAGGGGTTCCTCCCACGTCCCTCAGCTGGCTGCCCACCGCTGGAGCTGCTGTGTTTGCTGGGGTGGCTGTAAGCAGACACAGGCATGGCCGGCCCCGCTCCATGGGCAGGCAGGAGAGCACGGCCGCGAGAAAGGGGCCAAACACAAATTAAAACCAGACAAGCAGAGCCAGCAGCTGGAAAGAGGGGGGTGGTTAAAGCACAAGCCAGTGATGGCTCTAAGTGAAAATAGCCAGACCGAGCGGGCTTGCAGAGTGTCACCGAACCGAAAATCCCCTCCCGCCCCTGGCTGCCTGGCTGGAACTGTACAATGGAGCAGGCTTCAAGAAGCCGCAGCTCCCAGCAGAGTTAACTCTCCAGCAGCTGCTGCAC
>NW_010537062.1:0-244 GCF_000687285.1 Phaethon lepturus | reverse complement strand
AAGCTGAGGGAAGGGTGAAGCGACAGGGTCAGTTTGCCCTAAAGTGCAGAAACTACTCAAAAAGTTGGAGGCAGGGCTCCCCGCAGCTGGGGGCCTTTCCTTGCCTCGGTTGTCCGCCTTGAGCTGGACGGTAAAGGAGTTTTTGTCTTGTGCTTCCTTAGGGCTGCACACTTGGGATGCATCCAGACTGCCCGTGCGGGGCAAGTTTCTGTTTGGAGGGGAGAGTAGTGGGGGTCCCGCTGCA
>NW_010537061.1:0-13858 GCF_000687285.1 Phaethon lepturus | reverse complement strand
TCAGAATACTGAAAAAGAGAAGCTTGGGAATAGAGGCAATGGCTAAACTAAACAGTGTCAGGACACAGGCTCAACCACTGGCCTGCAATCATCCGCTGTGTTTGTTTTCTTCTCCCTGGGTGGCCATGCAATGCCCCACAAGACGGCTCAAGCCAGTGACAGTTCCTAAAACTCAAAGAGCAGGCCACCCTCAGTCAAGGGAAAAGAGTTTAGATACAAGAACATGAACCACACTGCATCACTTGTCCTCAGGACTAGAGAATTGACCCATTTTATTTATGAGTTAGACAAAACCACAGAAGACAGTGATGCAATAATTAAGTCATGGCTAATGTAAGGGAGATTTCCAACTGTACCCCACAGATATTGTTTTCTGTGCAGAACCCTATGCTGCCTTTCAACTCTACTCACCTGGCATGCCATGGGGTATTGAAAGTTGGTGATAGAGACATCATCATGACTACCAGGTAGAGCATCCATGGACATGGACTCTAAAGCAGACATTAAAATTATCTCTGAAACATTTTAAAGAAATGTAGGGTCAGACCTCTCACTTTTGAAGGTCAACAGACACCCCCACACTGTTAGATTTGCAAAAAATGTGTACTGTAATGTCTGGGTTGTAAATCAGATGTGTCATGGAGCTGGGTAGAGAAGAAAAAAACCTGCTCCTACCTCACACATCATCCTGTCGTAAGAAGGGCAATCTAACTAACTAGTCTACAGCGACCTTCTGTGCTAGTATTTTCCTGAATACTTCTTTCTTTCTATTCTTAAAACTTTCTCCAAAGGTCCTCTAACCTTTTTTCTAAAGCCATAGCACATCATTCTAAGGGGAAATGGGGTTAACATGTGCCACACTGTATGTATTTAAAGTCCTTGTCTTCAGCCTACTCTTTACAGAAAATTACCTCAATTATTTTTTGTTGAAGACTGACTTCAGTACAGGTCCCAATAATGCTTAGCCTCACTGTGGCTGTGAAACTGGATTGAGGACTTTTTTTTGAGAGAGTTGCTGAAGCCAGATGGAAAATAAAAAATATGCCTAATTCCCATTTAGACAGACAAATACTTCTTGATTTGGTCCAAAATAGCTAGGTCTTGTTCTTATTTTGTTTATCAGTCTGTTTAACAACGTACTTCAGTATGCTGATAGGTTTTCTATTTTATCTCTTGTAAAAAAGAAAAAAAAAGAATTTATGAAACAGTAGTTTTCTTCCAAATAAAGAAAAAATAGTTTTGTCTTATCTTACCATTTTACACTAAAAGTCATTTTTCAAAAAAACAATCAACTGAGCTGTATTCTAACTGTCAGATTTAAAATATCTGTGATTCTACCAGATTCATCTTGTATTTACACAATTCAGAAGAAAACTCAGTATATTTTATGTACATACACACTTCTAGTATTTGCTATAAATTAAAAATGAAACTCCTTTTTACAGCTAAATATTTATTTTGGAAAGCATTACCACAAATGTCAGAAATTCATTACAACAAAGATCTTGTTATAGAAACACTTCATGACTTGAATAATCTGCGTCAAACTTTCCAAAATGTATACCACTCAGCTCTTCTGTCCTTCTCTCTATCAAGGTCTGAATATGTCTTAGTTATATGAGACACCATTGAGGAGATATGTTAAGACTAAATTTTTTTAATCTTGCTACCAGTTAAGGTTGCTCAAATCCTATTCTTTTGTTACTTTTTAATCCAAATCCCTTCCATGTTTTACCCTTCTGTTGTGAAGAATGGACATTGTTTTGTAAGGAAACACACCTGCCAAAAATGATAGAAATTAATTATATATGCATTTTTTCCTTTCTAATCAAAGAGTGTCACTTACAGTAATAGTTTTCTGTATGAAAAAATTTTTTTCAGAAATCTGAAAGCTCTCATGACCAACTTGAAACTGAGGGATAGTTAGTTTTGGTTTCTGAGTACGTCAGAGAAGCTTCCTTTCTCCTCAACATCTGTGCAAACTAGGATTACCTCCAAATGGAAAACCTCAGGGGCCAAATAAAAGAATATTCAATATTACATTGAAAAATCAACTTTGAGGGAGCATAATGAACATCAGAAGGATAGAATAATCATTCCTCTCATGAAGGAAAGATTCCCATTTGATGTAAAATAAGCCAGTGTAACAACAATATGGTGCGTGAAATTTTCAGAAACATGTTCTAACCCGTGGGTGGCTACTGCACTTTTGATGTCTGTGGCATTTTGGGGATGCAGCATTCAAAAGAGCTGTCAGCTGAAAGTGGATGCAGCTGGAGAAAGCTGAACCTAGGAATGGGGTGGGCTGGCTGCAAATTACAATGAAGACCCACACAGCTTATTAGCTTTCTGCTATCTGAACCAATAAAAGTCATGGTAGCTAAATTAAAAAAAAAAAAAAACGGTTTGGTTTCAATGCTATATAATACCTCTACCTAAAATGGGAGCACAATGATGAAAGGCACCACAATTGTCACAGCTGACTGGGGCTCAGAGCCAGTGAGTGCATCAAAAAGGGTGCATAGCTTCCAGCAGCCAAAACAACAGGCAACGCTAATGCAACTGTCCCTTAGACAAAGTGCTCTGGCAGGACTGCTACAGGCTTCTGGCTAGACTTACTGTCATTCTTGCAGCACCTATATTACTGGATAATCATCTGACATTTACAAACAGACATATATATTTATACACCAGAGTCTCTGCTTGAACCTCATCAGAGCCAGGATTCATTTCTTAAAGGGAAGCATTTTAAAAGTACTTGAATAAACAATTATCGGCTGTTACCTTCTAATCCCATAGGTTACATTTACAAAACATTGTCTTGAGCTCTTTTACAGGATTTGCATGTTACTAGCATATTATAGAGCTTGTATACTTACACCTTAATCCCTTGTATTTGTTTAATTTCAGTGCACTCGCACGTTGTTGCTTTCCTTTGGTCAGCGTGTATATCTGCCTGGACACTGGTGTTTTTCAGATTCTATTAACATGACATAATTTATTCCAGCAAAGTTTTAATTTTAACTCAGTGTGTAATATTTTAATTATTGTAAATTCTAAGTCAGCACAATAAATACCACTCTCCCCTGGACTGTATGTGCTGTTTATATGACTAAAAAGAAGATTTGAAGAAAGGTATGTTTGGTAACCTTATGACTAAATGCTATATTTTGGATTTAATTTGACACAGTTCAATGTCTTTATTCTTTTGTTAGAAACAAATAAAGAATATCCCTTTCTCAAGGAAGGGAAAAACCCACTTTAAATAGGGGTTTTAGCACAATTCTAGAGAACATTTATTTTAGTTATACAAAGAAATAGTTTCTGTGCTTTTCTGCTAGAAAACATGAATATGTTCTGCTAATAATTAGGAAGGAGAATACATATTGTTCGGAAAAATGTATGATGCGTTTAGATTTTCTAACAAGAAACCACAGCATCACATTAGAGAACAGAATTTATTTGGGTATGTCAGAAACAGATCTGTCTTGTACTGAAAACAATTATGTCTGTGGCATGAGATTAGGCATCCTTTCAACTTGTTAGCAAATACCAAGGCTTAATTGCTAAAAGCAAAATTAAAAAGTGATCAGGACAGTGTATGTTTCTGGGATACATTTTTCTCCTAAAACTGCAGGAAATTTCATTTTAAAGAAGCAGAACAAATTTAACAAACATTAAGTATGCTTGTAACTCAGTATACTCTGAGGATCACATTTCTACCTATTCAGGTTTTTTATGAAGTTCCTTGCTTAAAAACATACAAAAAGAATGCTTCTGAAATATATGTTTTACTTGTCAAAACTTTGCCCAGGACTCACATGACATATTTTGCATTAGGAAACCAATCAGTTTTGTATATTGTCAGCTATATATTTGTTCCAACAGTTAGCCAAAATGATTTTTGGAAGAGAACTTACATCTGCTGGATTTGAAGATATACACATATTTGTATTGTAACCCACAAAATACTTCTGTGGCTAGCCTCACCATTATTATTTTGCATAATATTTTAAATTACTTACTTATGATAGAATGATCTTGTGCTTTTGCTGGCATGCTAGAATCTGCAGGCCTGCTTATTTAACCTTATCTCCACAGGGTTGTTTACACTTTCAGAACCTGATTTCAATTTACTTTAATTTTCTCAGAGCCTTTTGTATTTATAAAAGCTGAGCATCTAGTGACCTCTCTATTTCTGACATTTCCTTTACTCTCTACTATGAAAAAGAACAAAAACCCCAGTGTCCCATTTCTGTTCCAAAAAAACTAAACTGCTTCCTTCAGTGGGTTGGCCCTTGTAATTGAAAATGGCAACCAGATGTTTACAGAACACACCAGCAATTTTTCTTGAGGCCTTTAGTCTTTATAATTGTTTGCTAAAGTTAGTTTGATTTCATGGAAACTTGTCTGAGGCTGTAACAAATAGCAAGCAGGTTCTCCTTATAACTGTACTCCGAACAATTAAGAATAAAAAAATGAAATAAAAAAGTGAAGTTAGAACTAATGCTACCTATTGCTGCTAATGTATTTCAAACTCCATAGAAAACCACTCATTAAAGGAGGAAATTTGGTTCTCCTAGTACTGATTTTTACATGCCATCCCATGAAAGCCATCCCTTTTTCAGAGTATGTTATTTGCTTACCACCTTCTCAAACTTAAGTTGGCTATGCTCTAAGCACCACTGATTTTGTGCTCCCTTCCCTTTTCCCCACCCCCGTCAGGAATATATTTTCATAGATTTGGGTCTTCTGAGAATATTTTGCATTTTAAGAAGATGATGTAAACTACATGTTGCTTGTTCCTCAGTTAGAGCCCTGAGTCACCACAGTTTATTCATACCTGAAATCTCTTCATCTGCTTTAAAAATCACCATTTTCCCTCTTCAGTTTCTTAACTGCCTCATTCTCTCAAGGCTGTCACAGACTTCAAGGAGTCTGTGAGTCCATCTTGTTACCCCACAAGGGGACACACTACACTCAATAAAAGCTCTTTACCTAATATTTCAAGACCTCTAAGATTGAATGCTCTACAGCTCCAGAGGATCCATGTGATTACTTCACTAGCCTTACACCTAAAACAGCGTTCCTAATATCTAACATAACTTTGTTGTTGTTGTTGTAGTACTGCATGTCCTATATACTATCGACATGAAGAACAGATTGTTCTTTTTTCCTTGGCAGCAGACTTTGAAAATATTTTATGTTAACAAGTACCTCTGTTCCCCCAGTGATACCAGACTTCACACTCATTGAAGAGCGAGCATCACTGCGTCATCCTGTCTCCACTACCTCCTCTCATTCTCATCACTTCTGCTGATATATAGTATGTCTTGGAAAATGAAAGGCGAATGCCCGACAGTCACCAGACATAGCCCTGGGGGCTTCCGAAACCCACGGCTGTAGTTTATTCTCTAGACTAATTAGCAGCCCCAAGGAAACTATTACTGGCTGCACTTATGAAGTAGCACTTCTGCAAGTTCCTACCTTGCTGCTGGCCAGATGTCAACAATTAAGCTGATTCCTTTGCTGATTTAGCCTCTGGTCAAAAGTATGAATAGTGAGGACTACTAGAGGCGATACAATATACTAAAGGAAAAGAATAAAGATATACAGCAAGGAGCGTGCATTTCATCCCAGTTCTGACAGTGACTCATGTTTTTTATCCTAGTTTCTCCATCTCTGACTCTGGTGTGGCAACATTTCGCTGCCTCCTAGTCCTGCTGTGAATAGAATTGAACAGACACAGATATTTTCTTCCCATGGAAAATGTAGATTTTCTTTAAAGAGCAGTTTTTCCAAAGCATACCCAACAAACCAAAATGAAAAACTGACAAAGACTGACTTGGAAAATTGCTTTTTGGGAGAATCGAAGCAGAATTTTCTTTCATCTGTCCCCAGCTGTTTCTTCAGTCATGCATCATCCAGAGCGCGATAGAATCCTGCAGCTAGCATCGCTCCATGTCTGCTGAACACCTGTGCTTGCTCCTGCAGGCTCACGCTTCCTGACGTTCCCCAAGCAGCAGCTTTTACAGGGAGCAACCACTGAGTACAAGGAAGCAACAGACCACTCTTACAGGGAGCCAGTGAGGGAGGCAGCAGAGGCTGTATCTGCCATAACACTACTACAATAATTCTCAAATCATCGTTTTAACAGGAAAGTGAGTTATGTCTGAATATATTCAGGTTGCTTTAACAATGAGGGGTTATTCACTCCTTGCTGTAATACCTAAGTAATGCCATGAGATGCCACCTTAAATGCCAGACAGATCTCTTGACCCCAGCATGTAAAGAGAGGGGCCAAGATTCACTTGGATTTGCTCTCACGGGTCTGTTGTCTCACTCATCCCTTCCTGTTCTTGGAGCAGCTCCACCCAAGCACCGCTCCCACATCTGCAAAAAGCCAGATCATCCTCACAGTTAGTTGCTGCAACCAGGGCTTAATTTATACAGCCAAGTACTTAAACACAGCATGCTTTTAAAATGGCAGAAAACAGGACAGAATTCAGTGCATATTGATAAAGTCAGCAAATGGGAAATAACTTCAGAATTAGTATTCTTTGCAGTATATGTAAATTTAAGGATATATATTAGTATATGATCTCCACTTAACAATCTCAGGTGAATGAATATGACATGAAGCTGGTATTCATTTCAATGGAAATACATATCAAGAAATATTGACCCAAGAAGTAAATATCGACCAAAGCTGAGATGGGTTCAATACTTATCTCATGGAACAATAACTCACCAAAAAACCCCACCACAAAACCAAAACAAATCAATAGATGTATTATAATGATCTTTCTAATGGCATGGCTAAACTTTCATCTTCAGCGGATGTCACTCACACTGAAAACAGAAGTCAGTAAAATTTAAATACTTAACTGTAGTATTCAAAAGATAGCAAATGATCATGTAAAAGCAATACTATGAAAATGGTTTATGATTCTTTTTTTAAAGTCACTCATTGCAATTGCACAATCTTCCACCGAATTATCAAAATTAACATTCTAAGGCAGGAGGGAGCATCAAATATTACGCTGCACTCAGTTTTACAGCAGCCTGAATACATGTACTTTTTTCCACAGCCAAACTAACTGGAAATCATTAAGGTTATGCAGAATCTTTTCCATTCCAAAAGCTAGCAGTAACAACAGAATTTTGCACGTTACTGCTGAATGAATTAAAACTGGCTGGTCAGATTCATAGCATACAACTGCACATGTTTTTTGGAGCCTGCAGTTTTCTGAGATTTGTGTAACTATTAGTAAAGGTGAAGAATTGAGAAATGAAGGAAATGCCTGTTAAGGGAGGGTCACCATTGACTAATGAGGCAGGCACATTAAGCAAAGGACAAAAAAAATGATGGCTCCAGAAAGAAAGATATAAGTAGTTTATTTATCTTAGAAAATGTCATCTGGGGAAAGTATGAAATTCAGAAAAGGTTCAGGCAGCAGACAGTAACTAGGGAACATTATTTCTGGAGGGCAGAAATTCATTTTAATGCAAAAAATTTCTGAGATAAAGCTTTCCTGCTAAAAAACATTGTGAAAATGTTGGCAGGGCTTTACAGAGACATAGGGACCCACAGATCTCGTTAATCTTTGCTGTGGCCCCAAAAATGAAAGCTTCTTGGACTGGAAGGACAGTGAAGAAGGCAGAAGACTCTTCAAAATATTTGTCAGCTTCTCTGGCATTTGCCACTCTGGGAGGACCTAAGAGTGTTCTGAAGCCAGGTGGATCATCCCACTCACCTCTGCTAGAGCGGCACAGCTCTGTGCCGGGCTGAGGGAAGGAAGGCCTGTGACTTGTGTGGCTCAGCACAGGAAACCTCTCAGTAGAAAGCCCAGATGTGTGGGGCTTTCTCACTCCTTGTTCTGATTCTTTTGTTATTTTCCATGAAGCTGTGTGTCACTGGTTTCAAACCTGCTCCCAGGCTGCAGCAAAGGCAGGACATGTCCCAGAGGCTATGTCTCTATGAACAGATTCTCACATTAAAAAAAAAAAAAAAAAAAAAAGAGGAGGAAGGACCAACACACCAAGCACACCTTCTTCTGCCTGGCTGGCAAACAAAACAAGTGTACCGTTTATTGATATGCGGGCCAATACAACCTGGTATCTTTCTCATCAGCTGTCATCCGACTTCATTTGAACTGCTTGCTTCACGATGGACTTACCACAAGTACTAGAGCTACTGACCATGGTTAATTGAATCTACCCCAGCAGCAGCTGCATGCCCAAGGCAGCAATCCCAGCTCTCTGCAAAACCTGACTGTCTCATCACGTGCTGCTAACACAGTACCGCCTCTCTGTCTCCACCCTAGCAGCAGACTAAGAGGTGTGTTAAGCCTTACAGAAAAACTGGCTCATTGAGGGCTGCCACAACAGGAAAGCTCAAACTGCTCAGAGCAGGCACAGATATCATTGGTCCATGGCTTTTCCCTCCATGTGCATTTAATTGCTAAGGAATGGTGAAAGCACAGCTACTTTTTGTTCAACCAAAGCTGCTTGAGAATTTACTGACAGAGCTATTTTTTCAGTGAAAAATTAAGGGTTTGAATAATTTATATTTTACTGCAGAAAGCATCTGTATAGATTTTTCATAGGAAACCCATAAACCACAGTCTCTTTGCCTGAAAAAAAAAAGGTATCCTTTTCCTTTTTAGCCAACTATTTTCCAGTTACCAAAAATCAGAATGTTCTGGTTGGTCTGTAAGAAGTGAAAAATTTCCACTGAAGAAAACTATTCTCCTGATGTTACTCTCTGACAGCAATGAACTCAACACAGTGCTGCAGCCCAGGGGTGGAGGATCTCTCTGGAAGATCAGTGTGCAGAGCTGTCATATTTGGGTTTCAAACAGGAGCAGAACTGGTCCCAAAATTAATAGTGGGCTAACACAAAAAAGTTAGGAATGTTTTGTGGTGAATTTTTTTCCATATATGACTTCAGCTAGGCTCCTGGCTCTCAGCCATTCTAAACAAAAAAGCCTTTCAAAATTAGAGTGAACTTTGAAAGATACACTAGTAAGACAGACTGCACAAAAATAAAAGCACGGGATAGAGCTGTTAAATAATACCAACTAAGAAGGAATGACTCTTTTAACAGATTTTTCACAACACTAATGATCTCTGTTTCTCAGTCCATTATCTATATCTTTTTAATAGAGGCTTCAAGGAACATATTTTTTAATAATTTATAACACTCCTATTAGGAAAATATTATGACAAAGCACAGCTCAAAACACCCTTCTCCAAAATAAGGAGTACTATCCCATCCAGAACAGTAAACCCCATCATCTACTGGCAAAGAAAAATAACTTTGAGCATAAGTTGTTTAGTTCTAAGAAAAGATCATTGGTTTGGTATGCAGACATGCTCTTTTACTTACTTCTTGTTTTTCAAACATAACTTTAAAGCTAGGCACTTACATAATACAGGGAATAGTTAAAGGCAGACTTATGGTGCCATGAAAAGGAATTAGTAGAGTCTTACTCTTTACCTTAAATTGGCAAGCATTTGACTTTTTTACATAATCCAACATCTGCTGGAAGCTGTAGGATGTTCCTGGAAAACACCTAAAATTTTTTTTTTTTCATTACTGGAAAAATAGTACAGGAAGTACTGGTGCTAGCCTGTAAAATACAAATACTCACAGTTAAGTGGATTTCTGCAGAGGCAGAGTTTGGAGGGTAAAAACCTGTATTGGAAAACTTCAACCTGAACTGATCACTGTAGCAAAATCTACTACGGTCATTTTTTTTTGAGGTCATAACTTGATTTGGCATACCCACTTCCTTGGCCATTTGAAACAACAGTATTTCACAGAGATGGTGCACATGATCCCCAGAGATGCCATCTTTTTTCTGCAGCCCATCCGACATTAGCGAAGCTTGCAGACACACTGTGTCTTGTCACTCTGAGGTGGAAAGTATTCAAGGCAAGGAGTAGCTGAAAGGTGCCTATGAAACCAGATTAAAATAAGAGTGCGGTGAACACAATTTACTATTTCTTGGTACAGCCAACCAAGAAAACTGCATGTACCTCATTTTGAAGCAAGTTTCTTAAAGAAACTTGAAATTAGAGATTAAATTTTGAGCAGCCTCAAGTATGGGCTGTAAGTAATTATGTTTTTAATCTATGAAACTACTCTGATTGGTTAAAGCACAAAACAAAACTGAGCTCTCTGGCAGCCCCAGAAACGTATTTCAAGCCTGAATGATACAAGCAGCACTCCCCTTAGCATGAGCAATAACCAACCACGCCATTTTTCTACTGACAGAATGGTGTCCTGTGTATTTTTTTCAAAGCTTTCCAGTTCCGAAATTGACTTCCAACAGAAGATCAAACTGAGATCACAGTTTCAGTTCATACCTCCAAGGTGTCCAAGGGCACTTGAACATGGTTAACATATATAGATAACTGATGCCCAAAGCTCCTCTATCAAGCACAGTATAACTCTACATAACAAAGCTACAGTCCCTTGTACAAGAGATCAAGCTTCTTCAGTAGCCTGCTTTAACTATGGATCAAATTTCAACTGTTGGAACTAAGAACCAACAGTAGTTTACCTCAGTTTCTGCAACAAGTGCAAAATGTATTTCCTCTGTATTGTGTTTTTTAACAAACTTACAGAGAGATCAAAACATTACTGGAGGAAAAACTGTACCTTCATGCATACAGCTTTTCTTTAAGAGAGAAAATGAGAAAGAATCAAATGTAGCAGGTATTTGTTTTGTTATGAAATTCTTACTTAAAATCACTCAGTTATATTAATGAAGTGGGTATGAGAAGTCATCAGGAACCAAACTGATCTGATTTGGTTGTCAAGACTATGACGAATCAGTGTGATGCATTTTTTTACAAAAGGATATATCTAATGGAAGAATCATCTAATTGTGATAAATCAGCTGCACAACCGAGAAGGGCTAGAATTTGGCTTCTATCCTTACTCCCATCTAGAGTTTATAAGCTTTACCTCTGTGGAAGAATGCTGGATCAATAGCTAGTATTTAGTAATTAATGAATTAACTAAGTCCAGTTACTCTTACTGTGATAAGGGCCCTCAAGTCTGGGATCTTCCATCAGCCTCTTGTCTTCAAGGACTGTGACTGTATATCCATGTTTTGCCAGGATGCGCTGACAGAGCTGACGGTCGGTTTCACGGTGGGCAGGAGGTGCATACAGAACTGCTCTTCTCGTGCGGCTTCCAAAGTTCTGGAGAATGGAGTCATCAATCTACAGCAAACACAATGCAAAGACAATGGTAATAAGATAGGGCACCCCTCAGCAGTATAATATATAGTTGTTAATTTTCACAAAAAGATACTAGTAACTTACTGTGACAATCTAGGAACTATTTCTAGTATGATTAAGAATTCTGTTTATATCAGGGACTTACTTCTGACCACAAATTCCATTTTGTCTGCCTCCATTTTTTCTGCCTTCATTTTGGACTGATATTGCAAGGGCTCAAAAGCTCAGGGTAGCAATGGAGGATCTTTAAACTGTGGTCTTCGCTTCATGGGAACACCTTTGGCTAAAATCTGGGCTGCTCTGGTACGTTGATAACAGTACTTGCCAGCTGACTTTGACAGTGGCCTCAGGCTGACCTATGTGTCACCTAGCAGAGAGGACTTGGTAGGTCCCATGTTAACTGTTGCAAGGAACATGGGTTCTACATAGATCATAAGTGCAGGGGTCTGAGTTCTGCTGTGCAGTGTGATTAAGAAAAGGGAGAAGAGTACTGAGGTGAAAGCATGCAGAGGAAACGCAAACAGTACTGTAGATAGCTGTGCTTCTAGAAAATTAAATGTAATTTTGTCAGGACATTATTGCCTTATTAGTCCAACATGATCCAGTCCATAGGAGGACTGGCAGAGAGACTTGTATATGGGAGCAATTGGAAAGGTGTATAATGTCTCAAATGAATCCCAAGGAACTCTTGGGTTGTCTACCAGTCACTGTCTTCCCACATAGTGCCTAGGGACAATGACATCTGGAGAAAACCCTTCCTCTGTATAATAGCCTGGGATATGAGCTTTCTGCAAGGAAAAATGGAAAAGAGCCACCCCAAACACACTGTGTGAGCTTGACATTAAGTTCTGAAAAGAGCAAATCACTGGGCCACCATCATTGGGTCTTTGGGAAAGAGGGATATCTTATGTCTTACATAAGGTATAAAAATAGGATATTCCATGTAGGAAACAGGTCACTAACATCTGGAATAGTCTAGCTGTTCTTTTGTAATAAAAACACCATTAACATACAAGAATTTCTTTTGTTGAAAAGTATTTGTCTTTAGGATTGAAACATACCAACATTTAAGGGATTAAATTCAGGATATGAAATTAGTTCTTGGCAAGTTCATGAATTTTAACCTAGCGGTAGTTAGCAGTATGTCCTTCAAAAACTGAGTTATTCCATAACTTCTAATTTTAGTAAGCTTATCACTGAACGTAGGAAGGGCTACACAAACAAGGCACCACCATTTTTTGCACAGTAGCCTGCACTGAAAAACGGACAGATGCTTTGACATAAACAAATGTCATTCAAGATGTGTCCAGTTGTTTATGGGCCTGGGATCCAGGGATAAAGTCACTCTTCTCAGCAGTCTGTTCCCCAATTACAGGACACAGTTTTACGTTACGCTTGGCTGAAGTGTAACCTTTTCTGCAGCAGTGAGGAGCACAAACTATTCCAGAGCCCTGAGCCTCTAAAGCCATGTTTGGTTTTGCTCCAGAGCAGACATCCCCCATAGAAAGGTTTAGCATCATCAATGAGGGGACCCTAAAAAATATCTCGATACAACAGAGTCTTCCACATGTATTTGCTAATCATGCAACCCAGAACTACTTTAGACACTGGGATATTCAAGTAAAGGTTGAGCACATGCTGGCCGGAAGACACACAAATAGTACAGGGTGAAGTCACAGGAACTGCGTTAGGTAATCTGTCAGATGTCCTCCCTGCTGTCCCAGTGTTTTTAAAACACATTAGTCGTGTGGCAAGAGAAGCGTTAGAATGTCTCAGATTGCCCTTCCCCACCACAGCAGCCGCCATTCCTTCCCCTTCTGCCTTTGCCCCTCTCTCCTCTCCTCTTATCTTCTCTCTTTCCTGCTCTCCTGGAGCGCCAGCAGCTGCTGGCAGACCTTCCTCTCCATTTCCTTCCCTCCTTGTTCCTAAATCCAGCCCTTGCTCCGGCCCCCCTCCTGCGCTCCCTCTCCCTCCTCCTCCCAGCAGCCCAGCCAGACACTTCCCACTTTCCATTTCACTTGCATTGAAAAAGAAAATCAGGAGGGAGAGACACCTCTTGCTTCACTTTGCGAGCAAATCCAATTTTCCATCCCACGTGTGCTGCAGAGGCCAGTGTTGTGGGGTGAGCTGAGGACGCGTGAGGAGCAGTGAGGGGCTGCAGCCCAGGACACGTGCCTGTCCGGTTTTAGCTGGGGGTTACGGCCTGTCCCGCTCCCGTCCCTCCCGCTGCGGCTGAGGGTGCTTGCTGCCTGGTGCGAGGCTCCTGCCTTGCACTTGGCGGCACTTTGTGTGCACCCGTCCTCACTGACTGTTACTGAGCTTTTATCACGCTAACAAAAAACACCTTTCTTTGTAAAATCAAAGCCTCCTGCAGTGTCACTCCTTAAGCATTTTGCTTCAAACAAACTTTACGAGCTTCTATCTCAAGCACCCAGCAATGACTTTGTTTTCCCCAGCGGGCAGTACTCCAAGGGCCGCTCTCGCAGGGCTCACCCCAGTCTGCCTGCCGCCTCGCAGCCCACACCTGCTGCAACAGGCCATGGCCGCCCTGGGTGCCAGCCGGGCCTGGGGCCCGAGCTGTGCCCCCCACCGCTCCCTGCGC
>NW_010537060.1:14035-42982 GCF_000687285.1 Phaethon lepturus | reverse complement strand
CTGAGAGTTCAACTGTCGCCTGAGGCTTCAAACTAATTTTCTCTTCAGAAATGATTGCAGAAAGCCGCATGCATAATAAATCCCGTTATTGCTCTTGTTATTAAAATAGGTTGTTAGGGATGTGGACTTGGAGGCCTTTTTGTCTGATGACAGCAGTTCTTCTTAGCTAGGGCGCTTATGGCTTATTGACTAAGGCTGCCAGGGTCAAAAAAATAAGAAAGAAAGGGAAGAATAAGAAAAGAAAATCAAAAAGAGAAGGAGCTGTAGCTGCTGCTTAATAGTGAGAAAGTTGGGATGATTTGAAGCGGTTCTTTTAATCATGTCCATGGGCCGTATTTGAAAAGACCGTGCATTTCCAGCAGCTCCGAGGAGGCCCCACCACGAGAGAGTCTGTGGTGAGCTCTTTTCTGGAGCAATGATTAATTAATACTTATCTGACAAGATTTATTTGAATGATTAATTACTGTTCTGTGAAAGCTGGGACTGCATACCCTTGCCATGCTGGTCACCCGGCACGCCCCGGTGAGAACCAGAGCCTCCGATGAAGGGTCCGCAGCCAGAAGAGATGCACAGGCTGAGGGACTGCAAGGGAAAATGAATAGGACCGTTCCCTGGTTTTGGATGGGGAGCTGACACTCATGGAGGCAAAGTGACTTGCTCAAGGGCACTCCGAGCCCCTGTGTCAGGGCTGGTAAGTGAAGAAACGCTTGTAAGTTCCTGCTTAGCATGTTGACCGTCAGCTCGCGTTTCCTCGCTTTGTTCCAGCAAACCGCACGCTTCATCCAGCAACCTGAAAGTTTTAGCAAACCAGAGCAGAGCCCCTTTAAAAGGAAATGTGGTTAAAGCAACAAATCTCCTGTGAGAATGTATTCTTAAAACAATAAAAGGTTTCCAAGCAGGTTTGATAAAGGAAAGTACACTGTCCAATCATTAAATGGAAACATTTTCTGGTTACCACATGAAAATATGCTTCATAAATCACTGTTGTCCTGTAAAATGAAAATCTAATCATAGATGAGGCCATGCACTTAGCAAGTTTCTTATGCGTGGAAACTACGAAGCAGGGTGTGTTCCCACCCCGTGAAAGCAGACATGTCACGTCCACCCCGGAGCAGAAGTGGCAGCAGTCTCACGGGGAAGCTTCTCGCCGCAGGCACGGGGCAAAGCACACGCCGCCCGCGAGGGAGCGCGTCGTTTCCAGCGCGCTCCGCGCCAGAGCTGGAAAGCAGCGAGCGCTGCTCTGAGCCGCCACCGCTGCCAGTGCCGCTGGCGTGAGATGAAGTGAGAGGAGGTGTTCAGTGGCCTCCCTGACAATTCGGTGTCTGGCCGCCTCTTGCTCCCAAGGGCACGGCACTGCTTCATTGTCAGCGCTGACTCTGAAATCTCCCCTTTAATATATATGCAGATGATGATAGACAGTGGCTGACAATTAATGATTATTTTAGCAACAAAGAAATATGGGTTGTTTAAAGTTTTTTGTTTTTTTTTTTCCCCAGGGTCAGGATAGCTTTTATACCGTAACGTCCCAATGAGGAACCTCCAGAGATTTTGCCATCAAGTCTGTAGCATCACGGTACTCCAGGCCTTGCTCTCAGTTTCAAGTACTGGGAGATATCCATATGATCCGTGAGCTCAACCTCTGCAGCATGTGAGCCACCCAGTTAGCACGGTGAGCCAGGCTCACATGTTAGATTTGTCCTGGGAGCAACTAGATCAGGTCCTTTGGCTCTGAGGTGTTGGACCATATTGGAAGCTCAAGGCAATGGGGATGTGCCATCTCATTTCTGGCGCCAGTGGGCTGAGGTTTTGCTAGGGACTTCAGTGGAGCTGGGACTTGACCTGCTCTGTTCAAGAACAGTCTCACTGCCTAGGTTAGGGTAAAAAAAGGTGTTATAGACTCCACAGAAGAGGAAAAAGAGATAAATCTAGGAAACACTATTACCCAAAGGAGAAATACGGTCACTCAAAAGACTAGCTAAATGCAAAGACTCCTGTAGAAAATATGGAGTCCATTAGAGAAAATACAGGCCCAGCTGCACATTTAACAGGTTGAGTGCCCCAATTTGCAATTCTTGACCAATTAATTTAAGGCATCCGTTTGAGTGTGGAAGCTGACGCTAGACATAAGTATATAAAGTTGGACTAATGTATTAATATAGTATACTTATATATATTATACTTAATATACTTTAATTATTAATATACTTAAAGTGCCCAAATTGAAAACAACATGCCTTGCTTCAGTAAGAAGAAATTAATTCAGGCATAGCTTCCTCGTCCATGTTCCATTTCTAGGTGGATTTTAAAGAATGCAATTCACGCCCCAGCAATACAGAAGCAATTACAGAAATGGAAAATGACCGAGTCATTCTCAGGTATTCATAGAAAATTGGCATCTCCTGAATATTGAATTGTACTAGCTCCTAGCTTTCTATAAATACAGAAGATCAATAATTATCAGGGAAATGCTTTGCTAACGTCTGAAAGTTGGCAGGACTGACTTCAGAAATGCCATTTACATGTTACTGCCTGAAAGAGAGAAATAGTCTTTCCCGTTCCCTTGGTGAATACACCACATAGCCTCTTGATAAGGAATAATGATGGGCTGTTCCCTTTGCACACTCAGGAAAGGCGTGAATGAACAAATGTCGGCTGCAGCTGACTTGCTCTTCTCCGTGATGAACACTGCCATGCTCCCAGTCCTTCTAGTTTGAGGCTTGCAGAGCTGCTTCTCCCATACATCGTCATGGGGTGACGGTGTGTTAAGAAGAGCTGCTCCTGAAAACCACTTGGAGAGTCACTGAATAACAAAAATGTTTAGCGCTAACTACCCAAAGATCTCGGGGCACTTTCTAAAGGAGACAACATCACCAGCCTTATTGTATGGGCATGGATGAGTGAAGGAAATCGCTCAAGCTTTTCGGCGCAGCGTAGGACGGGAGCCAGGGTTGATGCCTCTCGCCTTTGAGCATCAGACTCCTGCCAGTTACTTTCTTTGCTTCTTTCTTTTCCCCCTTCCCAACTCCAGCGTCTTAGGGTTTTCTTCACTGCAGCAGACTTCAGAGTTTGGGAGAATAAAGGCAGAAGGGAATAAATAAGCTAGAAAACATATCATCATCATCATTACAAACATAAAAAGCTACAAATCTGTCACACTGCAGAGACTCTCACTTCATTGTTACTGTGATTTATTGGGGAGCTAATTTTAAACAAGTTTTCTTTTCCAAAACCACAACACAAAAACAAACTGAACGAGCAAGCCAGAGGACAGAAGCTAGTCGCTACCGGACAATTTAAGCAATAATCTCATTTGCTTTGTAGTATAAAAAGCAATAAAGGGCTGTTTACTGAGTGAATAAACACTGAATGAATCACAAAAAGCTCTTTATTGCGATTATACTCCAAGGCAGAGGAGATTATTGTTATTACACAAGAAGGCACAATGTGAAAATTTAACTCAATGCGCCAGATTTTCAGACTGTTTCAGTGGTACAATTGTGTTCGGGGAGTACATTGTGTCTAATCTTAGCACGCTGTTTTGACAATTCTGCATGCAAATCAGGTGGTGGGGTACAAATGCATTTAATTAACTATTTACAGCCGATTTATGCAAGCCTGGTGGCTGGACACGTGTTTTGCACAAGTGATGGCATGCTGAACTGGTTCGAAAATCAGTTGCCCTGCGTGATACATTTAGCCCTGCAGGAGACCCACAGAGGTTCTGTAGCGAGGAGCTTCCCAACCACACGTTCGGCCGCAAGGTGCATGACGTGTCCTCCTCAGGGGGCAAACCTGCGCAGTTTCCATGTAAAGTTAGTTTCAAGGAGGTGGAGAAGGCAAATGTGAGCAATAAGAACAACATCAATGAGTAGAGCGCCTTTCTCTTTTTCCCCTCACCTGTTTCTAACACTTTTTTTGTCGTGTCAGGTAGTCTTGTCTTGTCTTGCAGTCCTGATAAAGCGGTTGTGCTGAAAAAATTAAAGCCACAGAGGTTTTTTTTTTTGATGTGTGGGTCTTCCTACTATATCACACCATTAAAAATAGAGGGAGTTCTGAAAATAGGACTCCGTGGCATGGTCTTCCTCTCCTGGCTGGTCAGCAGGGATAAATTCTGCTACAGTTCAGATGCACAGTGCTCGGTCCTGCAGGAGCCACCAGCCTTTTGAATGCGTGTGTGCCAGGCGGGTGTCCAGGCTACAGCCCTGCCTTCTGCACAGGGATGTTGGTTAGTCTCTTGACGTGTCCCCATGTCTCCTTGTGCACTACTGCACTCCTAGCTGACCCAATGGACATCATCTCCCTCAAATGATTATCTACCTCTAGCTGTTGGGGATTTGCTAATTCTCCACTGAAGACCTTTATGTCCTCATCCAACAGAAGAAGTTGGGGAGATGTGGTCTTTCACCACTGCCTTGTCTTCCTGTGAAACCTACTGTCTTGGCGAAGGCACCGGTGTCTGCGCTGAGAAACAGCAGGAGAAGATGCTCCCGCTTGCAGAAGATGCTCTCAATTAGAGCAGCTTTTCCTGCTGGGACTGTTACAGATTGAAAACTTGCATAGCTCGTGCCCAGAGCTGGATTATTAACACACAATCAGCAGCTAGTTGTTGTTGAATGAGAAAGGTGGCCTAAGTAGATAAGATGGCCGAAAGCTTCATTCTCCGTTTACAAGTAGTTGGGAAGCCGCTGAGAACCATCCCTAGTGTGGCCTGGCTGGCATCTGAACATGAGAAACAGTTTGGTCATATATGAATTGGCCTTTTTTTTTTTCCTCTTGGCTTCTACTTCTGAGGTGTTCTAGTCTGGTGTGTATGACTGACTGTAAGCATTCATGGGAATGGAAGAAAAACCAAGTGAGACAAGGGTCTTTCTATTATGTATTCATTTTAAAAAAAAAGAGAAAATGCCTAGATCAGAAATAATATAGTTTGTTAGATACATAGAAAAGCAGGCTTGAACTCTCTTTAAAAAATACGTGTAAGAAGGTCATTATGGATTTTTTGTTTGTTTTTAATTGCTTTGGGGTTTGCTTTTTCCCCCCCATTTGAGATGCTTTTTGCCACACAAGGAGGGAATAGAAATAACATAATGTGATAGTGGCAATCAGTCTCATCAGGCAATAATAATCAAATCCACCTGCTTGGATGCAGCAAAAAATCCTCCTGATTTTTTCCAGAATTGTAGGTCTGCTCCATATATTGGATTTGATTTCTGACCTACCCAGCAAGCAAGCAATGAGCTAAACTCACAAGAGTAATTTGCAGCAAATAGTTCAAATTAGCTCTGGTGTTTGTCCACTTTTGGGGCCAATTAAGTAGATCCCAGGGATTTGGGTTTTATTTATTTTTTAACGAAAGTTAAACAGCCTCCTGACTATGCTCTTTGTGAGGCTCACACCAATTCAGCGCTAACAGCACAGGGAACAGACACTGCAGAAACAGCGTTAAGGGCTGATATTCAAAAATATGGCCTTTTGGATCTATTTTAAGCCAAACCTCCCGTGGGCAAAAGAGGCATCCATTTGTACCACTCAGGTAAATTAAGAGGAGGAGTATAGGAGCTTTTGTCATCAGCATTTCCTCACCTCACCTATCGTGTTACCAACCTAAGGAAAAAGCAAGAGCGGTAACTGGCAACAAGAGCAAATGATCGTTAAAGTAAAATAACAGAAGGAAAAAGAAAATACAGAATATTATGGGAAGTGTACATGGAAAAAAACCCCACAGACCTTAAAAATATCAATCCCCTGAGCTCAAAGCAATGGATTTATTTTTTAAATTGTTAAATAAACATGAGACAGGAATGGAGGGGGCTGCCGTGGATGAGAATAGAAAGTATTTTGTTGCTGATAGTTCTGAACCTCCTTTGAAGGTTTATTTTGCGAAGGCCGAAGCTTTCAAGCCTTCCTGAATTCAATTCCTTTGGGCTGCTGGCCTCTGTAAACACTATCACGGACTACCAGTGGGGAGAGAGGAGCTCCGGCCCTAGAGAACAAAGTCTTCATGTTCAAGACACGATTTCTCAGAGTAAGATGTGGTTTTGGCTGTTCTGTTGAAACCACTTACACCTGGTTTACTTCAGCACTGCTGGGCAGGATATGGTAAAAGACCTGGAGTGTTAGGACCAAACGTACCAGATGTTCCTACACATACGTTCCCTGTCACAGCGAAACTCCTACCAACAAGCCTGTCCCCTTTTTCATTCCCTTGACCACAATTCAACAACCTAAGCAAAACATAATTTTTAAAGTATACTTCTTTTTTTCCTTGCAGCTCTGACTCTCATTACCCTTTTGGCCAAGTCCAACTTAGCTTGAGTTCTCCTTAGCAGCCAGGCTCTTGTGCTAGCATTTGCTACGTTTGATAACTCGCTGGTCTAACAGGTATATTTTTGCACTCGGGCAAAGCATCCTCTTCCGACGAAAGTGAGGGGTTAGCGCTGGCTGTCCTGTTTCACTGGCGATATGTAGGACCTTGCTTGTATTTGCTCCCACCAGGACATATGCGCATGGAGATAGGCAGTGGTGAGCAGGGGAGGAAGGTCTTGCATTACTGAATAAAACCTTGTCAGACCAAGTAGGAAAAAAGCTAACATTCCCAGTGGTTCCATCCAAGGTTTCATGCTAACTCTTCCTGGGACAAGACTCCAGGAACATAGGGAATGACTTATAAATCCTCCAGCTGTTCAATAAATCTCCTTCAGTAGGTACAAACTGAAGAAACACGGAGCAGCAAAACCTCCAAACCTGACTTAAGTTTTCTTCTAGATCAAGGAAAATGATAAGTCAGAGAAAACAGATGCAAAAAAACTTCCGCAAAAAACATCCACAAAAAAAGTCAAACACGCTCGCAGTGCTGGCCTAGCAGCGATACCTTCAGACTGCCTCGTCCCACCTCTTCCCCAGCCAAGCCGAGAAGCCCCTTCACCTTTCACGGCGAGGTAATCCAAAGCACTGCAGCTGCACACAGTCAGCAGCAACTTGTTGAGGACTGAATACGGCTGGTATGATTGAAGAAGCCACCCTGGAGGACGATGGTGTTTCTCCTGCAAGAAGCCACCGGTGTGAGAGCAGCAGTACCAAGGTGCAGACCAGTCCACGTAGCTTCGGTCTGCCAAGAAGCGCTAACAACAGCTGACCACTGAAACTGCCCAGGTTTATTCTGGTCTCTGCCTACCTACTCAGTAAAAAGCCTGGGTCAATACGAGTGGGTCGTCACTGTACCTGTAGACTTCAAGTTTCTTTTTTGTCTTTTTCTTCTTTTTTTTCTCATGGCACCAATCTCTACATCATCTTAAATTCAGATTAGTCTATACCAGCTGCAGCTTATTGCGGTTATTTTTAAAGGGAGAAAGAAACTGCACCAAAATAGTGCCGACTTTTCCTGGTCTTCACTTTTTCTGACTCTACTGCATAAAGCCATAAGCTCTACCTAAATCCATAAGCTCTACCTAAAGCCAAAAGCCATAAGCCCCTCAGGTTAGAAGTGTGCAACACTTGTGATTTCCCTCTGGGTCTGTAGGTGCTACACTAGTACGAGCAATACCTGACAGTGTTTAAATGCTGACATCTGGAGTTCACTTCTTGAGGATTTTATGAGGGGGGGAAAGCTCATTTTATATGTAATTTTACATGTCACAGCTTTGTTTTTCATTCCCAAATATCACCCCTTTCCCTCAATTAGCCAGCCTTCTGTTGCATGAAATGACTGTCATCTTGTGAGTAATGTAATTGCCTTTTGCAAGATGAAAACCAGGTATAGTATTAAAAAAATCCAAACAACTGAACCACCTAATGGGGCAAATGCTGCATATATACACATAGCTTTGTTTAACTTTGGAGGTGGGAGTGGATAGACTTGGAAAAAACAGGCTGTGCTCTGTAGCAAAATGCTAGTGTAGACAAATATCTAGGCCCTGCTTTGTGATTTAAATAGTAAAAAACTTATATCCATACATCTTTATCACAAGTGATTTCAAAGGCCTTCAGAGCGCAAGCAGAAACTGTTCTGCTCAGTTCTGAACTGCAGCCAGCCCTGGGGTGAAGCGGCACAGCTATTTAAAAGTGATTTACTACATGAGGTTAAGAGGAGCATTCGATGCAAATGAACTCACTGGATGATTTCTGATGGCTAACATGCCATTAGCCTTCCTCATACCAAGCCAACTTTTCAGGCTTTTGTGAAAACCACCATGATTTTTTAAAATAAAAGCAAATTTTAAAAGCTCAAAGGGCTTATCCAGGTGGATCTGGGGCGGGAGGAATTGAATTTTGTTCATGAGGCGTTCTGCAGATGAAATTTCACTTACAAAACAAAGAAGGTTTAAAAAAAAATAACCTGTCTGGGTGGAACCTGGCAGAAGTGCCTAGACAGGGGACTTTCCCTGCTACCCTGCACTAACTTGTCCCATTAATCCTTTTAATTTCATGTACTCATTTTTACACAGCTTAGCTTGTTCACTGCATGCCGGTACATATCATGTTTTGCTCCCTCTTCTCTCATCATCCTCCTTTCTCTGACAGGACGCTGCTGCTGCTGCGGCAGTAACTCATGTGGTCTGTCAGGTGGGCCACTGGGATGCAAATCTCTCTTTGTCCCCTTGGGGTGCCATCGATACTTTATTAAGAGTTTGCATCTCTCTCTATCTGGGGAAGTGATGCACTAACTGCATTTTCCTTCCTCTCTAGTGGTCTCAGAGGGCAATAAATAAATAGATAATCTCTAAAAATGTCTAGTAAATAATGGCTGAAGGAGGATCGACTCATAATTTATCTAGGTTTTCTTACAACTAAAATTTGTTTTAAAAAATGTATGTTTCAAGCATCATTTCCCCCCCTCTTTTTCCTGAAGCCATGTCACAAAATAACTTAGTGGTACATAGCCGAGACTCATTCGCACTGAGTATCCAAAACTCTGTCTAAAGGGCTAGTTCACCCACCCATCAGATTGTGAAAATATATGCTCTATACCGTATTCGAGTCAGGACCTGATCTGGATGTGATAAGTCCTCCCTACTGTGGGGGATGCTTGGAGCTGCCATTTAATTTGAGGGCCAAGTTCTAACAAACAAACATGTGAAGATTCACCAAAGCTTCAAAGCTAATTGTTTAAGTTTACCCAAACCCATGCTGACTCCCCTTGTTTGGTGCTGCTCAGTTTGTGCTTAAGGTTAAGTATATGGCAGTGAAGTCCGCAGAGAAGCTTCCCAGTATGTGTAAAGCGAAACACCTACTTTACTATTTTTCTGAAAACCGTGACATTCTGAGTACTACTTCTGACAGCAATTTTGTCTTGTCAGGAGATGAGGAAGCAGTTCAACTTCTCAGGCTTATACATATTTAAAAAAAAAGAAAAATATTCCTTGGAGCATAATGGAGCTGTGAGAATTGGCTGATCCAGAATCTGTGTGTTTGAACACACAGCTCTTGCAGTGTTCAACAGAAAACCCTACACCAACTTCTGGAAATCACATCACGCAGGATTTCCAAATGTTTGTAAGACCAGGGTCTTTTGGAGTCACATCTCCACATCTAAGACAGAGCAAGAAAGGAATGTGAGAGAGGAAGCAGACCCTCCACTAGAATTCTTCCCTGAACGCTATGAAAATAAGATTATTTCCTTTTGCAATCTCTTTTTCCTGATTAAGGCAAGGTCATCTCAGCTTTTGCTCTGCCGGTAATCCCTTTGACTAGACACGGGCTGCTCCTGCCTCTAAACCCTTGGTGTCGCAGGCAAAGCGGAGGCAGGCGGCAGAGGAGGGGTCCTGCCTGGCCAGAGCAGGTCGAGAGAACCAGCACCCGCGCCGCTGGCGCACACGTGCTGTGACACAGCCTTCGTTAGCGGGTCGGACACCGGCTTTCTCCAAGCCATCGCAGCTTTTCCAGGATATAGGTCAGATGCTGCTCTCAGAAGGAGCATCCACTCCATATTCTGTGTTTCCTGTGCCTAAACACAGGGCCCCATGCACTATATACGGCACACCTTTCAAGGACAGAACTATTCATTTCCTCGCGGATTTTTCAATAGGCTCATCACGACAGCTTCCAAGCGCTTCTCAAATACCCACAGGTGTTTCTTCAGAGCAGTCTGATGAGGATGGGAAAAGCTGAGCTCTTGAGGCACTAAGACTAGGATAAGTCCCCATGAATTTGATGTGCCTGAGATGAAATAACAAAAGATGCATGGGTTTCAGAGTTGAAGTTACATGGTGGTTATGAAGCTCGAGACCCTCCTCACCTCCAGGCAGGTGAGGGCCCAGCATCCCTGCACACAGATCATAGCAAACTGATTAGACCTGCAGAAAACTAGGAGCCCACAGTGCCTCATGCCGCAGGAAAGCTGTGATCAGCGCTGCTCCAGGGCGTCGTGGCAGAGGCAGGCCCAGGAGGGCATCCCACTGCTCCCCCAGGAGACCCACTTCCCACCTCCTGCAGTTCACAGCTTCGTTCATTGAGTGTTTTGCGACCTTAACAAAGTATCTTGGGGTCCCACGACTTTGTCTTCCCTACTGCTCTTGGCAATGCTTTTACCCGCAACCCACTGACCGGGCACTGATGTGAAGCCTTGGTCCACTCAGAGCATACCTCTGCTATCTGCTTTCTTTTCTTCTGGCATACGCCTGATGGAAGGTTCTGTTTTCCAGACTTGGCACTTGGCCTTGCTAGCCCCCACACTGATCCATTCCCACCTGGCCGCAAATGTTCTCCATCCCCTGGTGTCCTTAAACATATTCCTGGGTCCATATTCCTCAAGAAACTGTTATCTCTGTAAAGAGAGTCACTGTCTTCCCCCCAAAATTTCCCCATTTGTCAGTCTCACCTTGCTTCACTTCCCCTCCATCCTTCAAAACAGAAAGACTTATGAATAAGAAAGGTTTGCTTAGCAAGTTAAACTCAAAGATGACTTTAAACAGACGGTTATGAATAAACAGAAGATGAAGCACAGGCATCCAGCATTGCAGTTGGATCACTCTCTAGTTGCCTTGTCTTTGTCTAGAGCCAAGCAGCTCTTGCCCTGCACAACAGAGTGCACTCTGCAAAGCTTGGGAGAGAAATGCAAATACTCAGCTTGAAACCCAGTACTTCACGATTCCCCGCTGTGTGCCCGTGGGGTGAAGGCTGTTCCTGTTTCCTTGCATCATACTGTAAGCACAAGTCTCTTTCCTGCCTGCCATCTTCTGACTTCGTAGAGCTTGCTGTCAGCACCCAACCTCAAGACACCCTACGCTACACACAATGTATTTCACAGCCCAACTAGACCCATTTAGTTTACTACTGAATTTCACGAGTACGGTGACCATGGACTTGTGCTCCACACTGTTCAAGGCTTCAATGTTGTGTCCCATCAGGGACTCATGTCCCAGCTTTCCCAGCTGCGGAGGAGAGCTGCCAATAGGTCAGCGTTTCTACCACACCCACAGGCCACACACGCTGGCTCTCCAGCACCTTACCCGTGGGCTGGTTTCTGGCACTTCATAGTCTCATGATTTTTTTTCCTTTTCTAGTTGGAGCCTGGAGCATGAATATCTGCAGTGCATCTTTTCCACTTCCTCCACAGCCTCTTTTTGGGATTGCAACCGTTCGTCCCCTACACCATCTCTTTCATTTGTACATAAGTATATATCATAAGACTCTTGATTAGCCTCGTCCTAATTACTCTTGCCACAGCATTCACTCACCAGTGGAGAAAGAGCAGCACTGGATGCAAATATACTACATGGGGTTCAACTTCTGCCCTTGTAATTCTTATCTCAGTTTCTCCCGGCTGTATTTCCTTTGAAGAGCAAAATGCATTCTTCTCAGTATCACTTCTGACACTCTTACTCTAAACGAAGGAATCTCACTTTTCTTTTAATTAACAGCAGTTTCCTCATTCATCTTCCCATCTCCATAATAAGACGCAGATCTTCAGTTCTGGACAGGTTTAATGCAACCTCCCTAGGATCCCAAAAAGCCACACTCCTTTTGAAAAACAAAACCAAAAAAAAAAAAATCAGGAATACTTGAGGTATTAAGGAACAGGTTTGACCACTGTTAGATGATTGAGACAATCCTGCCTTGAGTCAGGGAGAACTAGATGATATCTTCAGGTCTCTTCCACCCCTATCCTTTTATAAATCTATTATTTTATACAAGATGATCAGGAAGCATATTTCTCCATTGGCATTTCCCAGCTTCTGATCATTTGCAGTCTTAAGAATGCTCCTTTAAGGGGAGATTTCTCCACATATGGGCATGCTTAATGCAATAAAATAAAGGAAATAAAGTTGTTTGAATACTGTCCTACAATCACTGCTCCTGTGATGGGAGCATTCGTCCTAGAGGCTATCAATCAGCCACTCCTTGGAGCAAAAGGAGAATCACTAAGCCCCTTGAAGCTGAGTAACCCTGCGAGACAAAAACCATGCCCCGTTTATATGTACCCTGTACCTCGGCAGCGAAGCAGTTAACAAAACATTTTTGTTCATGTGAAAATACAAAGCAGCTGCTTAGTTCTACACTTGGCAGAAGAAGGCAGCCCGGCTGCACTCCTTGTCTTCTGCTGCTCTTGGATCGTCGCAGAGTTAACCAGCTGTTGTGTTCCACGTGCCAGTTACACCAGTTCGGAAAAGCAAGAGCCGGGATAGTTTTATGGCTGTACAAAAGGAATGAGAATAATACACTACTGAACCAGAAAGGACAATATTTATATAATAAACATTTTCAGGAACATAATGATTCCTTTGTCGTCAAAATTTCGGAGTGGTTGATTGCGCACACAAAAAGCGCACCTAACCCCCGTGCTCAATAGCAGTTAATGTGTTCCCAAGGTGTCTACGCACTGCAGGTCTGGCCATCTGCACAGCCCTTCCTGCAAAAGTCCTCACAAAATAGGGCGATCAAACGCTCAAACACTTCTGAAAATACAGTTGCATGTATGAAATGCTTAGTTTTTTATGCCTGTGAAAATGCAACTTGGATGATTTTTTTTCCGAGTTTAAAAATATCGGACTAAACCAAGCATTGAGGGCTTATTGCAGAAAGTTCATAGTAGCTCTGTGCCTGCTAAGAGGGTCTTCAGGTATGAATTACAATTTGGTCTTGAGATATGGTGGACACAGCCGCAAATACCAGCTGCAGACTGAGATTCGGAGTCAGATCCTGCCTGTTGCTTCAGTTGTTCATTTCGGGCTACGCTCAAGTTTACCGAGTTCTGTTTCTGACTAAAACCTAGAGCAAAAATCTACGTGAGTCAAAACAGGCTTAGTGCGGAAACTTTCCCAAAAGCTGCAGTGTGGATAATTGGTGTGCTTAGCGGTGTCTTTTCAGAAGGTCTGTCCTTTGTTTCCTAAACATCGTAAGGAAACTCCCACACTAGTGAACTGATGACCTGGTGAAAGATCACAAAGAGTACCTGAAAACGAAACAGAGAAAGAAGAGGCCATTCCTAAAAATGAAACCATTTTTACCTGGGAAAATTTGCAAAGAGAAAAGGGTTTGCGGAGTTCATACGTTATTTTCTCTCAGAAGCTCTGCTCCCCGTACACAGAAGTCTATGCTAAAATTTAACCTGAATAAACCGACATCCCACATTTCACT
The DNA here is from genome assembly GCF_000687285.1 of Phaethon lepturus. Classification (NCBI taxonomy): domain Eukaryota; kingdom Metazoa; phylum Chordata; class Aves; order Phaethontiformes; family Phaethontidae; genus Phaethon; species Phaethon lepturus. Next base: position 29,407 of record NW_010537060.1, on the reverse strand, counting down.
ATTTTAAATGAGTTCCTAATAAACAGACTTTAGGGAGGGAAAAAGCATGAAAGCAGGCCTTGCTGTTCGATCTCATGGCGGGTTAGCCCAGCCTCCCAGTCCCCTTGGAAATGCAGTAGCCACACAAGCTCAGATCAATAAAAGAACCACCCTTCTTGCTGTTTCTTTCTTCCCTCTGTCCTGGTACATCATCCTTCTGATGCCTAGTGGCTGCTTTCTCCGCTACAGTGTCCCTAAACCCCGACATTAATTTTCCATCCCCCTTGACACCAAGTGCCCAGGCCCCGGCAGCAGTGACTCATGGATCTCCTCACTCTCTCCCAATTTCTGGACTTCCCTTGAAACTGGGTTTCTAGGAGTAGATTTCCCGTGTTTGATTTCTTGGATCTGCAGCTCCTAGCAACGTTTGCCAGCAGCACATGTCCTCAGCGGCCACCACATGGATTTCCAAGCTTTTTAATTTTTTTAATGCAAACAAAATATCTTTAAAGCGGGGGAAACTCAGCCAAATGTAAAACCAACATTAAATGGCATTCGAGCAAATGGTATTTGCAAGGGGGGGGGAAAGATTTTCCTATGTCCAAGACTTCTTGAAATTTCTGAATCACTTCTCTCAACAGTTGGCTTTTTTTTAAAAGGAATTATCTCAAATATTTTCCTTTTGTAACAATAACTGTAAGTAACACATGCAATAATTATATCAGGTCAATAGAGATATTGAACATTTCAGAACATTATTATTTCAGAATTTGGCTGTTTCCTATCTTAAAAAAACACTATTCAAATTTCAAATTATAAAGTCACCTTCAAACGAGAAACAAAGCTTTCTTTATGAAAATGTTGAAAAGTCCCACTTCAGTAATTTCTTCCAGAATTCCTTCAAATCTGAGTATTCATCAAAGCCAGCCTTTCCCAAAGAATCCGGTTAGATTTCACTGAAGCAGCAATCGTGTAATAAACCAAAGTCCTTGACCAGCAACAAAATCCTTTACAAAAAAAGCCTTTTTTTCCATATATAGATCAGGAGGTGAGCTCAGTGAACATAATGAAGTATGTTGCATGGTTGTCTACTCTGGTTAATTTATTATATTCTGTATATACACAGAGGTTGGAAACCTGACTTGCCTTCCAAACAGCTTTCCCAGCACCTCCCTTCCCCATCCAGCCCAGGACATATTGTGACCTAAAGAGTAATATTTCTGTAGGGTATCTGCAGCTCCGCCGTTCCTGGCAATGGGACCGGTTGGCACGCTGGAGTTACTCCTGGGAGGGCCACGGATGAGATAGTTGCGATGAGTGCTGGGTACCGACGTGATGCTCGCTTGCGAGCTATTATTGGTGGGATGTAGGCTAACGGCTTATTCGGTCAGGCATCCCACCTCCAACGGAGCAGCTTTGTCTTCGCGACGGAGCGAACTGTTACTGTTAGTTAGTGGTGTGTGGGATTTGTGTTAATGCCATTACTAGCTGAGTTAGTAATGCGATGATAGTGCCAGGCTGTTAATTAATTGTTTGCAGGGCAGTTTTGGTATCTAGATCTGTGACTGGAGAGCTTCAGGTCTCCCCGTAACAAGCACCCTGCACCCACCAGAGGTGTGGTTGCTTCAGCAAGAGTACCTCTGAGGGTTATCCTCCCTGCACAGGTCACCAGTATTACCTTTCAAAGCAATGCTCTCATTTTTGAGAGCCGCACAAGCCCTTAAACCTGGTTATGCTTCCCGAGAAATAGGAAATAATAAAGAATCCCAGCTCAGACGAGGAGGATCCCTTTGAAACCCTTGCTTTACAGTTTGCCCAGGTACTGGGTGAGCGCAGAATCCTTCACCACTATTTTACCGTGATGTTTTTTTATATATAAGTAACTTGTATTGTCACTGGAGCTGGGATTGAACACACCTTTACACAGGGCTAGTGGTTATTCCACAGTTTGTCCCTTTTTGATGCAAGAAACCTTCCCCTTTACTCCAAAAAGTTTGTTTCAAAGAATTGGCATTTTCCAACCAAAAGACTTTTAATGACAAAATTCCTGAACAGCTCTAATTATACCCTACGGTTCAGTCTGAGAGAGAATATTGTTACCCTCTGTAAAATAACAGTCCAGCATCCCATCCAGCGTCCCTGATCCTTAGGAACTTGGAGGAGGAGCACTGGTGAGAAGCACGGAATTTTGGGGCGCTCCTAGGTGGGTGCGTGCTGCTGCTTTGATCACCCTGGATAAACAAAACCCTCCATGACTGCTGGGGGATTCAATCCGGGTGGAAAAATGTTACAAAACCAACCATTTTCCATGTGCTGCAGGCAGTGGGAAAAACAGACAGTCAAAGGACGTACCCATCCGAACCGTCCAGCCCCCGCGGAACCGTCCAGCCCCCGTCCGAGCGCTGCGCCCACCACCCGCGCGTGGGCTGGGATCCTTTGGCGCATCATCCAGCTCTCCCACCAATTTTTAGAGCACGTCGCGCAGCTTTGGAGTTAACTTTCTAATGAGGATAATTATTATTATTACATACACACACATATATATAAAAGCCCCAGATCCCTGTGTGGTTTCTTCAGATTGTCCCAGAAAGAAAACATTTTCATTGTGTGGGCTGTGATTGGGAACACATGTACACGCCGCACCCCACTTCGCTCCGCTCGCTCTGGTACTAATTACAAGGGGAGCAGAGCCCAGTGCAGAGGTTTCTTTAATTCCTTGGTTTTGGAGACTCAGCAATTGAATTACCTGAAGAGGCTGGAGCTTCTCTGGGGTACAATCAGTCATGCAGCGTTTGGGTTAGGCCAGGGTGGGGAGACACGGATAATATATACATGCTGGCAGCGTTATATAGCCACCCAGCTGGGGAAAAAGGAATTTCTCTTAATTAATGGCGTGATGTATGACACGTTAGCAACACAAACTCTTTAATAAACCCTGATGCCTTCCCTTACAATTCAGACAAGATGAAAGCGCGCCGGGTTACCTGCAGGAACTGGGTATTCAGAAATGCTGGCAGAGCAGCTTGTGGTGAGGGAGTTTTAATAGCTGCACATGGTGCTTTTGATTCTGGAGTCGATTTTAGACAAAGCTGCCTTGAAGCAAAGGAAGCAAGCTTCACTTTCAACCTCGCCCAAGGCTGCTACCCAGAGATGAAGATATTGGTGAAGACGACTGAAATATTAATTTAATTAACTATAACTCCCAATAGGGCAACTTTGGGAGGTTTGGTTCAGAGGATGCTTATCCGAACCAATTGAGCTAAAGTACTGGCCCTCCAAGTTCCAGTTCAAGTTTTTGTTTGGCACAGGACTCAGACACAGACTAGATGCAAAGCTCAGATTCACTCAGGTTTGCCCAAAGTATAAGGGTACTCAGATTTGGCTCATGTCAAAAAAATATGTTTACAGTTACAATGAATTTGGCCTTCTCCCACACTAAAAGCTATTTATTTAAACCTCTCATTTTGGTCATGTCTTTTCCATCTTATATTTCTTAGCCTGCTAGGTCAAAAAGTGAGTAAATAGGTCAAGTGCTTCATAAAAAATGCAATGCAGAGGAGATGTGGCTAGGACTTGGACTCCAGAGCTCTAAATTAAGCATATTAGCAAAGACTGTTATGAATTACTATTTATTCTTAGGCACTTTGATGGTCTTTGCCTCCTTCAAGACCAGTTTCTGGTTTAGACCAAGAAAGGAAAGGAAAAGGAAATGCCCCAGCTCTTTGGCAGCTGTGGAGATCCCTCAGCCGAGATCCTGGAAGCACTAAAACCTCAGAAAAAGAGAGATGGGGACAATGAAGACAAAATGTGAAGAAAGAAATAAAATCTTAATCATGGCCCACCAAAGGCAGCAGAAAAAATGGGCGTGACTCCCATGGCCTTCAAGACAAGCCCATGACTCCAAGAAGGGACACAGATCCCAGACTGCATATGCAACAGTAAATTTCCGACTCACCTAATAACAAATACAATAGCAAAAAAATTTTAGGACTCCTCTGTAATAATTTCATGGCATCTTGTGTCTTTGCACTTGGAAGAGGAAGACAGATCCCTTTGCCCTGAGACCAAGACCAGGCTGTAGCATAACATTGCTCTGTCCAACTCTAGATCCTTGAGATCTGTGCAGGGTGACCCATAAGGAAAGACTCCAGAGACCAAACACTCAACACAGGACTTTTTGTCTATATTACGCACCACAGTCACATCGTCTTTCTTCCATGGCTCTCCATAAAGGTGAGAAAGAACAACACACTCTCCAGTGAGTAAAAAATTTGCATTCCTCAAAAGACGAAGGAGAGGAAGAGAGTCTTGCTCCAAACATGCTTCTTCATTCTGGTATAAAACTTTTTCCTTTTTTGTTGAGAACAATTTAGTGTGGCCAATAAAAGACCAGCTAATTTTTAAATCAGCATGTAGCCAACTCAGCCACCCAGTAGCTCTGTCCTTGGGCAATATTATTGAAGCACACACAATCTATACTAAAGCGATCAGCTTCCCTCAGGCCTGCCAAGGGGATGCGTTAGGCGAGCCCAAAATATGACAGAAGGAAATTTATGTGCAACTTTTACACATAATATCTCATTATGACTCTCCCCAATCTTTCAATTTTAAAAATAAACGGCCTTTGTAATGATTTTACCAGGAGCATGTTGGAAGGGAGATTGAAAAAGAAAAAGGAAAGTGGCTTTGGCTACAGTTATTTCTTTTGCTCTTCTCCTTCTCTCGGGTTTTTCTTTAATTTTCCTGAAGATGTTTCCACTCAATTTAGGAAGAAATGGAATTTCCCCCTCCCTGCCACCACTCTTTTTCTGTTTTGCCCATGTTTTCAAAGAATGGAATGGCTGACATAATGAAGCCTCTGTCAATAGCAAAATCATTTTGACCGGTTGGTAAATAATGAAAGTTTCCATTTAACGTGCAAGCCAGCTTACCCAGGGGACGAGCACTTGGTCCCCTTCCAGGCCAGCAAACTGTCATCCCTTGCACTCCGCACACACACGCATCTGAGAGCATTGCCTTGCAGCAAGGAGAAACAAGAGAGTTCAGCTGAGACCAGAGCTGGTGGTTGCTCTGTCATGAAGAACATGCACTGTTGGACGCTAGAGAACCGATTGCACAACCGTGCCAGCTGGTGCTTGCAGGATCAGGCCCAACGTGGAATCAAAAAAATATGGAATAAATAAATACGCACAGCTAAGAGGGGGGAAAAAACCCCAGCGACGATCGATCTGCAAACACGCGACCGCAGAGCTGGACGGTGGGGCTCGGTGTGATAACGAAAGGGTAATGCGGTACGTTTGCCCTTCTCCACTGACATGCCGATCACTGCATGATTTTCTAACGTTCCGTTGTGGGTATCAATAGGAACGACTTCACGTGCTATTCATACTCCACAGACCACAGCTTAAGAGCCCACGGGAGGAACATATACCTGAAGTGAGAATCAGTTATAAGCGTTTTCGGGAACAACCTCCTCTTAGGGGGTAAGGAAAACAAACAAAGCCAAACTCTCACAGCTTCTGCTGGTAGCAGAGGGGGTTGTTCTCAGAGCGGAAAGCAGAGTCGCTGCCAATGTACACTGATGGTGGAAAGCGCTTTCCCATTGCGGGCGGATGGGCAAATAACCATTATCAGGCAGAGAGAACTGGAGCAAATGTCAGAGTCTTCTAATCTGTACAAAAAAAAAGCTTTTGCTGTTACACAGTACTGCACCTCCTGGTTGTACTACACCATATTCCCCTTGCACCCCAAGTTCCCAAATATCTTCTCAGGAGACCACAGCTTTCATGCCTGTTCCCCTCTAGTTAGTCTCTTCCCTCTCCTGAAGTCCGTGCGCTGGGACAGCGTGATGCTGTTAACCGTATTTGCTTCATTCATTTATACGTTGCTGCTTCCTTCTTCGTGTGACTACACACCGTTTGGTTTTCATTTTTGATGCGCTCGTGAAACCAGGAGTAAAGTTATTAGCACCAAAGATGTGCAAATACCTTTCGAGGGACTCATTATTCTCTTCATTAATCCCCACATCTCTCCAGTGACTCCAGCACTGACAGCCCATCAATACCTGCCCTCATGGAGCCAGTGGGGTGATCTCTTCCCTCGGGTGGCTTTCAGCTGTATCTTTTCTCTGAGCGCTGAGCTATGAATTATTTGTGCAATAAGGGGTAGCCACAAGAAACCTTGGAGCTGGATGCTGAAGTAAATAAGAAGAGTGTATATATATTTAGGAAATGGCCGTGACAAAAAATAATGTCAGAAAACATAGAGAATGGAAGAAAAAATATACATCTTGGCAAGAAGATGGTGTATTTTCATTGTATTTATAATGTATTAATTCTACATTTGAAGAGATCAGTTGGTTTAAGCAGGACAATTTCACTTCATTTATTATCTTCAAGGAAAAAAAAGGGCTGAGGTCAAAGGGCTGATCCTCAGAAGCTTATTCTGCACTACCTAGAGCAAAATAACTGGAGGCGAGAACTGAACCAGGATCTCCCGGGGGTGATTTTATAGACTAATGCAGTTCTTTTACCCATCCCACCAAGGCCTGGAAAAAAATTGTATTTAATAGGAGTCTTCCAACAGAGGGCTGAAACTGAATATGCTGAATTTGAAATATTTAAAGGAGATTTACCAGTTAATGTTGGTCAGCAGGGATTGCTTGTTACAGTAGCTTCACCGTAATACTTGGTTTTGGGAGGCAATGGCTGCACCAACATTGTTACCATTACTATTAGTGACACAAAATATCATCAGATAAATAGAATTTAGGAGCAAATGGCAGCAAATCATCAGCCTGGGGGTTGCTGTGGGTTGAGTGGCATAATGCGGTTAACGAATTCTCTGGGCCTCAGTTTTCCCCACTGTAAAATAGGTACAACCCATTAGGATAATGAGAATTCATTTATTCTTAGATGCTGCTTTGAATTTGGCATCTGCCATGGACACACAATGTATGTGAAGAACTTCAGACCGAGCTCATTTTGAATACCCCTGACGCATGCTGTACGTTAAACATATGGCAGTAAAACACCTGAACGTTGAGCATCCAGGGTGGAGTGTTGCAATTCCACTGATTGCAGTAAATACATGTTTGTGTTATAACATAATTGCTCAGCTTTTAAATCAAACAGCACAACAGTTAGTGCGTGGCTGTTCTTCATACACCTTAACATCCCTCGCTTTGCTGAATGTTTTGTATGAGAAATTTTACCCCTTCGTTTGAACAGATTTAAAGCAAATCTGCCTCAAGTCTTTCCAAGCTCGCCACATCTCCAGGTATTACCTAGCAATGTTACTGCACTCACTGAGCAGTCTGAGGCTGGAAAACCCTCTTGAAGCGAAGGCACCCTTGTTCCACCACTGATTTCTTTGGAAATACAAAGCATCGGACACATCCCAAACCCATTTTTCCATCTGTAGAATGGAGATCCTTTTCTATTGAGTTATTATAATGTGATCCACCACTACAGAAGCTGGTCATATCCTTGAAATATTTTCTAGGAGGGGTATGAACACATATTTATTTCCAAAGGAAAAGATTGACTGGAAAGCTCAGAATTTAAGAACATTAAAAAGGGCAAGAGTCTGGGACTGCGGAGAGAAGAGAGGAGCGTACGCCGTGGTGGGGCTCTTTCAGCCTCACCTTTCTTACCTGCTCTTTTGGAGACCTCCGGTCACAGGCCAGTGTCACACGTTGGCTCCCGGCAGGCTGCGCACAGAGGAGAGGACCTGGTCTGGCCACTTGGTCACGGTTACCTAAGGCAGCCAAAAAGTTCAGTGACTGCTTGTGGTTTCAAATCCCAGAACCCATAGAGCACAAATACAGGTTCTAAATACGAGGTTGTGACCTCTCCACTCACCAATAAAACATGCCCAAAGTCATAATAAACAAAACATTACAATTCAGGGTGGCAAGGCATAAACCAGTCATATGTATTTTCTTTCTGGCCACTTAAGCAAATCTTAGTCTTTACCAAAAACTACCTCAGTGAACTAAGTTAGCAAAACAACCGCGATTACAACATAGGTTAAAAAAAAGAGAAAAAAGTCAAATAAACTTAACCCAGGGTTTCTCATGGGATGTTTTATGTTCTTGTTGTTGCAGAGCAGAATATGGGCCAGGATAAACATGGAAGGGACACAAGTGTGATAATATAATGATACCTTTTATTAGCTCGAAGGCGAAAAAAGAATAACAGGGCTTTGGGTACATCAAAGGTCTTTTTTCTTCACTTTCAGGACGCAGAAAGGAGAAACCACAGCTTGTGTATTCCTGACAACACTCATCTTGTCAGGAGCAGGAGCTCATGTTGTGGGCTTTCTCTTTCTCCGGGTAGCCAGCGAAGGAGGGGGAAGGGGAGAAAAAGAGTTGCTTTGTAGGAATTGAAGGAGCCGACATCTGGTTATACGGGCATACAAATTTCCAGGTCATACTTAGCAGCACGAATAATAAACTAAAAAGAGTTGCTGGCTACTTTCAGCGTGACACCGTGGTAACCCTGTTAAGCTGTTTTCCGTGGGCTACCTGTGGAGCTGCAGCGGGTCGCGGTCAGGGGGGAAGCAGAGGCAGATTTTTAGGAAATACTTACTCTTGCAGGAGATAAAGATGATAAGATCAGAGCCAAAGATGGGTCCTCCTGTGTGTCTGAGTCTTTTCACAGAGGGGTCAGGATTCAGAGCCGCTGGAGGGGAGAAAGAAAAAAAAAAGGCAAAATGAAAACAAGTAAAACAAACAGTGCACATGAGGAGATAAACCTGTGGATAAAAGTGATGTGCTGGCAGGCCGGTGCCGGCTGTTATCAGATGCAGCAGAGCTGGTGCAGCAGATTAATGATTTCTTTTCCATCCTCTTACATCTTTTTCAGCCCCTGCCATCATTTATTATAGCATCCTTACTTTGTTACTCAGGCTGACAGAAGGGGAATCAACTTTACCCTGCAGGTGTTTTCAGGAGAAGTTATCCTTTCCCCAGGAACTGGACCTTAGATTTGGTGAGTAATAGTTTTTTTTTCCCCAACAGTTCATGACACTGTTGTAGCAGATGCTTTTTCCCTGGGTATTTCAGATATGCCCACCTACATCCTAAGCAGCGCTGGTCCTCTGTGCATATATGTTTGTAAATGTAGGAAGAATTTTAAAGTGTTAGGCTAGAAAGTATATTAAAAGACCTATCATTTACATTGATTTTAAAGCATTAAATTTTGACATCTTCAGTGCAGATAGGCCAAGAAGCTTAAAATGGATTTATCACTCAAGAAACAGATTACTTATTACTCAAGAAACAGAAACATTTTGCCCTTTTAAATTGGATCTCAAACTTCCTCAGGCAATAATGGCATATTTTTCAATTGATTAAAATAACAAAGGGGATTAATAGGATTTGGGGTGACTGGAAAGAAGGAGCCGTCTCTAAAGGACACGGGCAAAGGGAGGTGGAAAGAGAAGCCTTTCCCAACATTTTGCTTTCTTGTTAATACCCTCCCACCTTCATTTAGTGCAAAATTGATGCTAAACCACTTGTTTCCCCCACTGCTAGTATGAGTATATAAAATACATATATATATTGTACTGCAGCAGAGGTGCAGCACGGAAAGCACGAGGAGCCTAACGCAGGCATGTGTTCAGGAGGCAGCCAGCAAAAGGCTGAAGGAACAAGAGAGAAATCCTCAGCTAATTAGCTCTATCAAAAGCCAGGGATGGGGATGGCAAACGTTTGAGAGAGGACGGGGGGAGAGAGGCTGGCGGAGGCTGGCAGTGATCGCGACGGCTGGGGGAGAAGCCACAAGCCTTGCAGACATACGGTTCGGGCTGCAGCGCTGACTTTTGACCCCACATCTCTGTTAAGCATTTGATGAAATAAAATAACGCATTTTGATTTTTTTTTCCTGCCTGCAACAGCATTACCCTGAAACACAGAGGCACAACGGCAGAAGGAGGACAGAAATACGCATTGATACCGGGAGCGGTTGCTGTGCTTCCCACAGAACAAGGCACTTCTGGGCAAAGTTGAAGGGCTGGGAATGTCCCCATGGGGCGGCCGCGGGAGCGTGTACCACCGCGCTGCAACCCCGCGGCCGACCGGCTCGGGCTCACCCACCCCACCGAGCTCCGACGCTCTGGGAAAAACCTTGATGAATTTTAAAAACGGCTGGAGAGAACATGTTAAATCTCCACGGCATTGCCTGGAAGCCTGGCCCGTAGCACAGGAGCTTGCCCTATTTCAAAGGACCACAGGGAGGATAATTTTGCTGATGCTAGGCATGCCCCAGCTGGGTCGGAGAGGTACTTGGACGTTACCGGGGTGAGTGCCCGTTTAAAGGTGCCTTCCACCTGAAAGTACTGGGTGGGGAGAGCGAGCGCTGGGCACTGGGTGAATCACACCCCGTCGCCCCACCAGCTCTGTAAGAACACCCAGGAGAGGGGGACCAAATGCCAAAAAGCATGCCTTATATCCTTTGCCTCCTTCAACATGGCTTTTCTGCATTTCTTCTGGTCTCTTTCCAACCGTTGAGCAAGTTATTGCTTGCTGCAGTACGACGCTAAATAAAGATTAGGCCTCTTCGGGGTTATCTTTATGGATTATACAGGTTTTATTTAACAACTAACTGTGCTGCTAAGGCCAACATGAAAAAGCTGGTCTCTTTTGCGGAGGATTGAGCACCAGTACATGAGCACACCGAGAATGCCAGGTCGCAAAGTGCCTCTTTGGTATCCAGTCAACATACAGGCAATTTCATGGGACATAGTCCATAGAGTTCTTTTTTTTTATTATTTCTTTGCCACAGAAAGCCTCGGAGGATGAATAATTCTGAAGACAAGGATGTTGCCTGGCCTACTCTGTCAACATCAGCTTTACCCAAGTTCACGGGGCCTTTACACAGGCCTAAGTTTAAATGTTGTTACACTTTGCAATAAAAATAATGACAAATAAGAGAAACTGTTTTGTTGCCAATTTTTTGGGGTGGCTGTGGGGTTTTTTTCTATCGTAAAAGAGACCAACTGGGTGAATCTAGTTTGCCTGTCCACACGTCGCTGCGTTTGTGGAAGGCATACCCCGCTTAGACAACAGCTGAAATTGGCTTTGATACAGGAAATGCGAAAGAAAGGAAAATATACGAGAGATCCATAGTGCTATTTATTGTAGCAGCTTTGGGTCATTCCACAGGTCACATATTTGCTTTATTGGATTAACAGTGAACACATGTGTGTGTATCACACACACACACAGACTAACTTCTTGTCTTTTTCGGTCTGGCTTATTGGCTAGGTGGCGAGAAAATGCCATTTCTCCTTTATCATAGCGCAGCGTTGACAGAAAGCTTTGCCCCAGCACCTGCCAGCCTTACCCCGAGTTCCTGTCCAGCCCTCCTGGGGGCCCCTCCAACCACGCGTAGACATCCCCTTTGCGTCCCACAACGATGCCATTAGCCTGAACTGCTGCTTCAACCTCCCTCCAAGCCGTTCACTTTTCCTCGAGCAACGCGGAGGGGCAACTTGCTACCAGTTTTAGGGAAATCAAAGACAAATCTCCCATTTCTGGCAGGAGTAGCCGCCCTAAATCTCTGTCACTAGTGCAGCTCTTTAAGAGCACAGTAATTCTCCACCAAATTGAATCTTCTCTGACATTGGCAGCACATCAGAGACAATTCGCAGGCATATTTTTTCCCCTTTCCTAACAGGAAATAGGGCTTGTGTTACATTCACAGTGACCTGGAGCTCCAGGGGCAGACTAATATCTCACCTAAACAAACAGACAGTATTTCTTCCCTGATAAAGGCAGACGGGCTGAAAGGGAAAGCCAACTTGGCTGTGGCCTTCCCAGCTCCCAGCAGCGGTATGGGAGGTGTCAACAACGCGCAAACCTGCGAACACCAACACAAGGATCCAGGATGATGGTTCAGAAGGTTTGGAGCTGCAGGTCAGCATTTGCACTCAGTCTGTGTTTCGTTTTAATGAAATGACCGTTGTCTCATCTCCTGTGGACCTCAGTGGGGTTCCCTCTCACCGTGTGAATTAGGGGTTTCACCGCTCAACCATGGCAAGGCAGAGAGGACCCAAACATCCCCTTCTGCTAAATCTCTCCACCCCCTCAGAGTCTGCAGCGTTTTCCCAGGAGGTTCCTGCTCGCCTCTGTGGGGACAGGGAGATAATTCTGGGCTTTATTTGTGGTGGATTTAAAAAAGCAAACTCCAAACTGTGTGAAACGACTCTGGGGGACAATAACTTGCAACAGATGTGACGATTGTTCAATGTCCGATTGACAAGAGAGCCTTCAGAAATAATAAATGCCTACATGTGCTTGCTTGTAAGACGAATAGCATTCAGATACTATTTTTCTTGGATTTCCCTCCCCTGATATACTACCGTGAGTTTTGTCCAGAAGTGATATCCCTTTCATCCCTTGTAAAAATCAGAGAAACAAACCAAAACTGATGAGCAAATTGACTGATTGCAAAACTCCACACTGTACGTGCATCACACTAAACATGCACATGAAAAGCAGAAGTGAAAGTTCTGGTATCGCACCCATCAACTCCAAATGCCAAAAGCACGAGAAAAACCTGCATGTTTCAACGGTTTGCCTATCCCAGCAGCAGGATTTACCTCTCTGCTACCCAAAACGCCACTCAGCTCAGCGGCAACCATTTTCCTGGTATAAACAGGCTTTGCATCGGACCCTCAGCTTCCCCCAGCACGCACAGGATCCTGAAAATCTCACGCCCTTCAGGTTACCCAAGGAGAGCACAGTTTAGAGCTGAAGGCAACATGTCTCCCAACCTCAGAAATTTTTGGCGTTCCAAAATACCATGAAGAAACAAAAGCTCTCCAGCTTTTGGAGCCTTTTTTTCCCCCTGCACATCTTTGCCCCTATCACAACAAGAGAGTTGCAGCAAGGTGGAGGGATGCCCCGATGGCTCAGGGTGAGCGCCCGTGCCAGGTGCCCCTCTGTGCGAGACCTCCCTGAGCCTGAGCCCATCCCACAGGATCCCCACCTGCTGGTAGTATAGGAAAAAGTACACTTCAGGCTCCTGAGAGTCAGACAAAGCCTGTCTTTGCAGGCGAAAACAGTACGGGGGCAGGAGAAGCGAAATCTGAAGTGGGATAAATGTCTGTAGCAGAAGATGTTTTCTTAGGGAGTAGCAGAGAGACAGCGACAGGCGAGGGAGCGATACTGCTGGAATCACTCGCTTTAAGCTGTCACTCGCTTTAAGCTGTTGTTTTGGCTTTTTCAGTGCAACCACAAGTCTGTTCATGTTGGGCACAGACCTCTCTCTCTCCCTGGTTATTTCCAGGAATCAGCCATCAGCAGTTGACAATTAGAAGAGCAGCGCGAGAGCTGCGGCTGGCCGGTCTCACTAGGTCTGAGGTTCTCAGTTAGGTTTTTTTGCCAGAGAAACAGCTGTTGACCTTCAGCTTTTCTGTGTCACTCATTGTCATGGCACTGAATAGAGGTATTTTAGGGTGACCATATCTGTTTACACCAACAGTTGCAACATAGCCCCTACAAACCTCACTGTTAGGTGGACAAGCAATGTGCCAGCCAGTCGTCACTCCTACTCATGTGGATACTCTCTAATTATCCCCCTCAATACTTCTGCTATTCCAGGGTTGAATTTGGGAAAGCGACTGAATTTTAACTCCCTGAATCTGATTTGGGGCCCCCAAAACCTCCTGCTGATTTTCTGAAGCTCAGATTGAAACCCTATGCCAGCCTCAAACGAGTGAGAATTTTCTGTGACTGCGTCCTGTGGTTTCAGCTGGTTTTGCAATTAAGTTTGTGTCCTAGTTTCGTTCTGAATTTCAGCTGATGCCATGCTCAACTCAGATAAATGAGAACCTTAAAACAAAACTCAACCCTGTATGAGCCTCTCCTCTGAACTAACTGTTGCCCTACGCTTTTTTTTTTTGTTATTCTCTTCCCTGTTCCATTCCTAATCAAGCCAAACTCTTCTCTAGTCACTGCTCTTTCCTTCATTGCACAAGTGAAAGAAGCCTCCCACGGCATTTGGAGGTGGCTGCTAGGCCTTTACCTCCAAATACATGTTAATCAGTAGCTTTGCTCTGCACCTTCATGAATTTCTGAAAATATGAAAGCAAGGAGATCTGTTCTCCATGGATGAGCATGCACTGCCGGGCTCTCTGCAGCCTCTGAATGCTGGGTTCAGTATCCACCGAAAAGCCAGCTCATGTGCACACACAGATGACTCTTGTCTGTGCATCAGAAGGAGGTTTAGCTGGTACAATGGTGTTTTTGTAGCCTGAGAATCACTTTCTTGCATTGTTAATGGTCCAGTGCATGAAAAAGACAAACAAGCATTAAAACGAAGAAGAGTGGTCAAGCGGGTACTCAAGGGCTTCACATCTTTCCAGGAGCCTGAAGCCAAGAAGTGAAAATTTAGTCTAAAGCTGAGAAACCAGAGGTCACAGAAAAGAGGCCACATGTACGTAGATGTTTGTAGATGCAGTTACTTACTTTTGTTTTCGCAGTTAAACGTGTTGCCTCCATCTGTGTAAACAAGAAGCAGAAAAAGTTAACGTTACAGGAAAAATACAGTAGAGGGAAAGAGAGTCGAGCAGGTTTTGGCTACACAACAAAGAGACTTGAAGGGATTAGGGTTTCAACTCAGTTGTGCCCTCATTTTCCAACCCAGACGAAGAAAAAGAACAAACGCCCAACAAAAGGGGGAAAGGGGAAAGACCTTTAGAGGACTGTACCAGCTAGGCCAGCAACAGGACCTGGGGAAAGTCAATTTTATTTTAATGCGGTGGGAAGTGTGCCCGGAACTCTAAATAACGTTCGGTGTTGTAGGTAATGTTACACAGAGCCCCAGTTAGAGGGGTCCTGAGTCGACACAGCTGGAGGGGAAACTCAGCAGGGGTCCTATGCTCAGCAGCAAATAAATAAATAAATAAACAAACTTCAGCCCCATTCAGATATTTATAGGGGTTTTGTTATTATAGTTCAGGTACATTAGAAAAAAACCCCTAACGTCAGCCAGTAAGGTCCTTAGCTGTATTTCCTTCGTGCGACTAGTGGTTTTAAGGTATTACCTCTCTACAAATACATACATTTCTCACTGGTCTTGTCCTGCCCAATATTCTCCAGCACGTCCTTCTTGCCCCCAAAACCTTTACAGAGGCTCTCTCCTGTGCAGTTTCAGGTGCATCTTAGCTGCCAGCTAAGACACTGAATTTCTTCATTTGACTAAAACTGCCCAGGCTAAAAAAGCATTTGCTTAAAACATATCATGTATTAATAAAATTTTTTGCTTAAATGGTGTTACAATCACAAGTGTCGCACAAACAGTTAATGCGATTTCTGAAGAAATTATTAAAAGAATCAGATCATCAAATCCTGGGAAATCTGAGAGAATCTCAGGATCTGCCCGG